>NW_010138405.1:15120-64928 GCF_000699245.1 Pterocles gutturalis
ATCTAGTTGCACTTCACCATTCAGAGAAGTCCTTGTTCCTCCAGAAGTGCCATAGGAGCTGTCAGTTTGGTAGGTACATGGCTCTACGTGAGCTCTGAACGATGTTAAAGCAGTCTAAAACCACATGTAGGGAGGAATCGCTAATTCTTTTTTTATTAAAGGATTGACTCTCGACAGCCTGTCATCTACAGAAACCATAGATGTGATTTCCTAAAGCACCTGCATACCTCCTTTGCAGGCATGGGCTCATCAGCCTGTCACTTAATTGAAGAGAGTGGAAACAATAGTTGCAACCTTTCCAGAAACAACAGGTAAGGGGATGACTTCTGATGACTAGTAACCTAAACCAGGTTTGAATTGACTGAAAACTGCTGTAGAGTATCTCTTGTTTAGATGGCATCAGAGCTGTCTGTACAATGAACCAGTTACTTTGCCAGTTACATAGTTTGGCAGTAGTCTTAATAATGAATACTGTATTTGGAGGAGGGAAAAATGAGTTTTCTTGAGAACTTCCAGAGGAAAAATACTGGAATACTCAGGAGAGAGGGTAAAATCAATCTCTCATGATTTTCACCAAACCAGTAAAAAAAACTCAACTGTATAAATATAATGAACTGGGTAACTCCTGCAATCACACAGAAACATATACATAAGATACATTTTAGAGCTGCCCATACACCTAAGCAAAAAAAAAATTAAACTACCCACAGTGTGAAGTCTTTTCAATCCACGTGGAGTGAAGAGGACATTCACAGTGCAGTGCAGCCCCTATCATTTGCATCAGCCTCCATCTCTGAGATGCCCAGGGAAGCAGCAATGTCGAAAAGACCCACCATGCAGCAGTACAACATGAGTCCAGTGCTCATGTGTCTGGGGAGCACTGGAGATAGTGAGCGAGGGAGAGAGGCATCTTCAGTTGTTGTTGTGTCAAAGCCTCAACAAAACACAGGCTCCAGCAGCAGCCCCTGATGGAGATGATGTACTTGTAAAACATTTACATTTTCAGCAATCAATTGGTTTGAACACCTGCTGGGAGTGATTGCTCTGCACCTCATCTCCTTCTGCTTGAGCACAAAGAGGACGCAACTGCCTAGGCTACCACATAGCACTGTGTTCCTTTTGTGCACTGACAGTAATTGAGAAAATGGATGGCAACAGCCGTGTTTTGTGTTTGCTACTGTTCTAGGAACTGCTTTCTTTCCCCCTGCCCTCAGAGCATAAGACTGATGAGGTTTTACAGCCCTTTTGCAAGGCTGTGGGAGATTGACAGGGCTTTGTGTAGTTTCTCAACTGTAGGGCATCATGATTGATACAGATAATAAACCTCTCAGGACTGAGGAAAGTACCCATACAGATCCTGACTATGATCAGATCAATGGGGAAAGGAAGCACGCTATGGTTAGTAGTGCAAGGCAGAACAGCCAGCTGTCACTTACTAAACACTTTTTAGCCCTATGAGCACAGCCTGACTTGAATGTTTTAAGAAAAGGTTTTATTGATACTGTGTTACATTTTCTGAGGTATTTATGGCTTTGCCCAGAAACGTCTAAGATAGGCAGACCTTCAGAGAAAGCTGCTGAAATTGTGTGGACGGCCAGCAGGACTTCTAGCTTGTGACTGCTGTCCTAGGCTCCCTTTCTGCATCTTTAGGGAGCCAGCACTTGTCAGTGAGATGTAAGTCATTCCTCAAAAGAATTCTTGAATGTATTGGGCTTGTTGTACTGCAGCGTTGCCCTGCTGTGAAATTAGAAAAATGTACTTACTGTGCTGTGGCACTAGGTCAGCATCCTAAATGTTCTCCCCCCCAACAAGTTTGCTGGGTCAGAATAATTCTGTTTTGGATTGTACAGGCCAGTCTCCTGGGTAACATGCTTCACTGCAGTGCTCAGGGGGAACACGCCCTTGAATGCAAGGCAGTCAATGAGATTTATAATTACCGTGTTTTATAACCTCATTCATTCAGACAGGGAAGGATACTGCTGAAGAGATCTCAAACAAGAGAAATGATAGATTTATGGCTACACAGATAGTTGTTAATATGATTTGAAACCTAGATGACAGAAGGCGCTCTTTTGTCCACTGTGCTGTACAGCGTAACACAAAATATGCACAGACTAGCTTTAAATTCAGGATGCAGTAGGGCATAAAACCCCAGCTTCCGCTACCCTCTCCCAGAACAGGGGATGTAAAATCCACTCTGTATCACTGAAATCTTCAAATTGCATTAAGCAAGGTCTTGGCTCAAGGCCAGGTCCCAGCTGTCCCAGTAGTGATAATGACCACCCTCCCTCAGGGTGCTGAGCACAGGCAGAATCCAGCTGCATTTTCACATACACACACATGGGAATTGTCTGAACACGGTGGTGTTAATGCTTCTGGGATAACAAAACAAACCTTTAGATGTCTCATGAACAGCAAGCTCCATGCAGAATGCATTTTATTTTCAGAAAAGCCCAGAGGTAAAAAAAAAAATTAAAAAAATCTCCTGATACAGTTTATCTGATGATTTGTTTTTGAGTGTCCTTGATGCATAACAGCATGCTATCATCTCTAAAGATTAAAAACAATCCCTTGTTATTACTCTGCTGGGTATTTTCAAAGAAATTCATGCACAGATGAAAACAAATGAAAACAACACCCAATGGCTCTGCGGAGACCCTAGGCCTCTAGTTTCAGGTAGTCTGGAGACAATGTTAAATAAACACGGACCTCTTAAATCCTTGGCTACAGCTCCACTGAGGACACATTGGCAAAGCTTCAGTAGCTTTAATGGGGTGAGGCTGATTGAGAATTTTCAACATCATCTCCATTTTGTGGTTTTTTGGGTACAGCTTAACTAGGATCTAGAGCTTATCACATGCAACACTGGATTATAATAACTTTTTAAACTGGAGTTTCAAGTTAAATAATACCTTTATTTAGGCTTGGTTTAAACAAAAATTCAGAATAGCTAAATTGGTTTTTGTGACGTTAAGGTCTGTGTTTTTGACTAAGGCATGAGTGGAGCAAGTCACTCTCCTATTATCGGTGGAGCATTGGGGCCCAAAATGACAGAACTAAATGCAGTATAAACCAAGAGATCCTCAGGCACTGATGAAGGAACAGTTCAGCTCGCTTCAGTTAACATGTCTTTTGCTTTTACCCATTTGGCTTTATCGTTCAGAGGATGTGGCCCAGTATGAGAATGAAATCCCTCCCCCAGCCTGTTCTGCTTCCAGCTTTTGCTGTTGGCTAGCTCTGATGGACAGCTGCAGGAGCTTCTTAAGCAGAAATCTATGTGACACTGCTGCACTTAGGTAAAGTCTGAAAATAGGCTTTTTTCTTTTTCTTCACTCCTGCCTAGGCACTAGCTTTCCTCAGGCTGAAAAACACTCTGCAAAGGTATACTTGAGGACTCAGTTTTTAAAGGCTCATTCACAAGATCAGTTGCAAGGCAAAACAACTCCAGCCAAAACTAGCATAAGATGCTTATGCCAAACACACAATGCAAGTATTGATTTAGGGATGCTGGTGGAGGATAATGGGGATAATGTTGAATACAAACTCCTGCTCAGTTGCTGATAAACAGCCCCACAATGCAGTGTGTTGCAATGCATAGGAAGGAAGCCAAAGCGGGTCATGTTCAGACAGTACCTGCTGCACAGTTTTATTAGATTTTTTTAAAAGTCTCTCTTTTATTTTCAAATTAACTTTATACCTACTATGCACTGCCCACCTGCTTTACTGCAGTTGGAGTTTGTTCTTAAGTCTGTATATGCTGGCTGGGTATTGAAACCACCCTCAAGTTTTTGGATAGGAATATCTAAAAAAACCCTCCTACGGCCCTCCCTCACCCTCTTTAAGGGGTTAGATGTGTTCCTTATCAAATACTTTGTCCTTGTTAACCTTGGCCATCCCCTGTCCTCTGTTGTGAGGCCAGGGCTGCTGACCACAACTGCTGTTAGCTGGTTACCTGTGGTGTAAGAGCACTAGCAGCAGCACTTAAGATGTACAAAATCACCGAAAGCCAGTTGCTTTCAAGTCCTTATTTGCCTCTTCTCCTTCAGATGGTGATTACTGGAAGCACAGCAGCTTCGTTTAGGATAGTTACTTTTATCTCTTTCCTGGTTTACCTCTTGAAGGGCTGATTTCCCAACATCCTGGAGGAGCTGTGAAGCATCAGGTTCTTGTGTTGTGTGCAGTAAGTGAGGAACAGTAATGTTGAAGCACGGTTACTTAGACTTGTCAAAGCTAGGTGCAGCAGTGCTAGCCACCTGGGGAAGGGGTGGCATCCACACCCACACAGCTGCTTCCCTAAACCCCTTCCCTGAGAACAACAAATCCTATCTAACAACTCAAGCCTAAGTAGTGTTAAGGGCACAGTATAAGTTTTTCCTCCTTGCCCCAAGTACTGGGATATGCTGCCATAGATAATTAAAAGCCATCCTAATTCCTTTTAATTTGAAAGGTTTAACCTTTCACCATCAGCTCTGTAGCATCTGAGCAAGGGAAGTCTCTTCTAAAGGGAGCTCTCTAACAGGAGATGGAGAGAAGCAGTCCCTCTGGTTCTTCTCAAACTGACAGGGTCTATGACCACTGAGATGGAAAAAGTTTGCAAGGAGTCTAGTTCAAAGTATGCAAAAATAGCAGGGCTGCACTTCCAACAAAGCTGCTCTTCTGTCCCTGTTTGATGCCAGCTTGTGAGAATGAAATTGAATAGTGCAAGATTATCAAGACTTAATACACTTACAGAATTTCAGTTGAATGAATCTGATTTGAAAGGATTTGTGCTATGTGCATATATCATGACTCGTCATAGCTGCCTGCATTGACACTACATTATGCGAGCATTCTTATTCTGGAGACCAGCTACATTGATAAAATCACTTAGTACAGCTGACCAAGCTAAAAATAAATTTATAAAAAAATAGGCTGCTTTTTGGCTCAAAGATCTCACATATAAAATGTTTTTACTTTGTGATGCTGCTATTTTTGATGCTGCTATTTTATATTTGCTGGTTTGGGAAAGCTGCTTTCAAACAATGGGTTACTTCTAAACCATTTCCTTTGATTGTTCTTCATTCACTGTTCAAAGTAAGAGATTAGTTAAAAATGGTATATGCTTCCAGTCTGTCTGATTTGCTGTGTCAGCCAGCAAATAATATATAATAGAGAATTTCTCAGAGAATGCAAAATCTATGAGCTGAGAGTCTTCTAACCACTCGTGACTATGATGATATTCAAAGAAAAGTAATTTAAAGCTGCAGAAATGTGAAATTAACACTTATCTCAAATACTTGCACAATCATTCATCATTAGTGAAAAGCAGTTCTGAGCTTTCAAGGTTGCTATTTGACCTGTTTGTGGTATTCTAGGAACAACAGCAAGGAACCCTGAAGTGAGCGTTTCTACCCCTGAAGCCTGGAAATCTCCAGGGCTTGTGAGTTTTATCAGTCTCTCTCCACATTTATTTACTTTTCTTGCTCTCAAGGCAAGATACTTTTCAGGCACACAGGATATCAAATGGTCCATGAACCCGATGCCGAAGTACTGCAGGCAAGTTTGCTCTTAATGTGCATGAAATATATGTGCAGAATCTCTTACTATCACTGAAGCCATGAGGAGAACTTATGTCTCCTTGTGCCTGCAGAAGCCTGTCCTGAACTATCCTCATGCACACAGTATCTCAGTTCAGAAAACATTTAAAAGCTGTGGGGTCTGGCTGTATGTTAACAAGTCTACACACTCTCCTACAACGTCAGGCTTTGAGCCTCACAATGCAGTACGGGATCATATATGATTTTACAAATGCTTTTCTGTGGCATTTGTTTAATTTGACCTAGCTTTGTGTGTCAGTATTAGTCCCTCCTGTGCTCTGCTGAGCTGCAAGTGACAGCCTCAAAGAGAAAGTATCACTGCCTGCCAATCTGGCACAAAATTTACTGTAACTAGAAGTTCAGAAGCTCTAGAGGTTCTGTTTAGATGCAAGGGGACAATACTGCGCTCTTATTAAAAACCATACAATCCCATAGACATGACAAACTTGCTCACCATTAGCTGCTTTGGGGAACACTGCCCCAGGGAGTATTTACAGAAGGATGAAGCCTTTCTCTTTGTTTAAAAAAATAATCACAATCTCAGAGCTGCTTGCAAATTTATTTTAAATGCAATTCATAGCTCATCCTTCACTACCAATTAGGTTTGTCTGGGTTGGTATGCATTATGCGTAAATGTGCTGAACAAGTGCTATATTTCAGCCTTATACTGCCTCTTTAGTGCTGGTTCATGTCATGTTCAATGCACGTGTGAAGGTCTGCAATACATAGATTGGCTTGACAGGTTGTGGAGAAGAATGGGGAGCTGTTGCTTGTAACATAAGGAGAGACAGAAACCACAAGGATGAGTTTACCACTGAACAGCAATAGCATTTGCTGTGCTAATAAATGGAGTAACAGCTTTTCAGTGTTAACAGCCCCAGATACAGGAGACCCAAAGCACGGGCACTGGTTTCCCAGCAGCCCTCCATTTCAGGTATCCAGCATTGCCCTTGCTCAGCCTCCCACTCTACTCACTTCAGGATCGCTAACTGCTTACAAACAAGGCTTCACTCTTTCAACAAATTAGACTTCTCCTGCCCTGGCCTGGCCAGTTCTGCAAAGAAAGTCCTCTTGAGAATCTAGCTCTTAATTTTCTCACTCCGCTTTACCCTGGGGCACAGTCCACTTACTAAATGGCATTAGGGACCTGTCCCCTTCCCAAAGCACCAGACCCCAACTAGAAGAGATTAGTCAAGGGATGCAGAGATGCTCCTTCCATCTAGGGTTTCATAACCAAACATGAACCTGTTAAACCAGCTGACACTACATTTCTCGTAGCTGAGGTACACAAACGTGTGTGTACACACATACACGCACTTACTTCCCTGTGGCAGACCGTAGAGGATGCCAGGACTGTTCCAGCAGCTTGCCTGTTTACACACACACACTGAAAGCACAAAATCACGAGGTCACACCAGGGTCCCTCCTACCACAGGGGTCTTACTCCAACAGCTTTCCAATGCCTAGTGTTTTCCCAACAGGCCTAACTTTATCACATTTCTCTGCTTTTGTTCATGTTGCCTTGGGCAACGCCATTCCTTACTTTCTACAATGCAGAAAGCATACTGAACACTGTGCGGCTTTCTGTACAAAGGGCACTGCGGATTACTGAAAAATTCAGAGTTGACACCAAAATCTCAGCATAACTCAGAGATGGCAGCTCTATATTTTATTCAAGCACTGACCAAACTTAATCTTTTACTTATTCTGAGTGTAAAAGTCTTACTTGCTGTAAGTGATCATTATGTGTGATTCACTTCTGGCCCTTAATGACTCAGATCTTGCTTGTCACTTCAGTGCTCCAGTCTCGCTGGAGCTTTAAGAGTAATCATATTTGCTGAAGTGACATCTTGCACCTGGGATGGAACAACCCCATGCAGCTGTACAGGCTGGACACCAACTGCAGAAAAGGACTTAAGGGATGCTGGTGGACAATAACTGAGCGGGAGTCAGCAGGGCTGAAGGCTAATGGTGTGCTGCGCTGCATTAGGTAATCCACCACAGCAGACTGAAGTAATTATTCCCTTCTATTTGTCATTTGTAAGACAGGACCTGGAGTGCTGTCACCAGTTTTGGGTTCCCCAGTACCAGAAAGATGATGACAAACTGGAGAAGGGCGGGTGGAGAGCCACTGAGATGGCTGGGTGTCCATGATATTATGAAGATTCTGAGAGAAGAACATTTATTCAGCCTTTCCCTCTCCAGGCTAAGGAGGTATCCGATTGCCACCTTCAGCTACCTAACAGGTGAGTGGAAAAAAAGATGGGACTAAACTTTTCTCAGAGGTGTGCAGTTGCAACAGATTAAGGTGCAGCAAGGGAAATTCTGGTTGATTAGCTATTAGCAAAAAATTCTTCACAAGGAGTGTTGTAGCATCACAACACGGGCCCAAAGTGGTGATGGAATATCCAACCTACTAGATACTCAATGCTCAGCTAGACACAGCCCTGAGCAACCTGCTCTATATTTGAAGTTGGCCCTGCTGTGAGCAGGAGGTGGGACCAGATAACCTCCAGAGGAGAGGTCCTTTCTCACCTAAATTCTTCTATGATTCTAACATGCCTCATGACATGTGTGCTAAGACATTAAGCACACTCAATATATCATCACTGGTATCAGGTATCATCAACACTCTCATCAGCTGGAACACTGCCAAGCTGACTCAAATACTGTACATCTTGTCTAAATGCAATTAAAAAGGCACACAGCAACTTCTGTGTATCTCAATTAGCCTTGTACCATGAATATTGACATGCAAAATTAGCTGACTTGGAGGCCTGTTCCCCACTCAATTCAGAGCTTATATTGAGCTTGCCTGGTTTATTGTTAAACTTACTGAGGGTCACAAAGTAAGGCCCTCCTTCAGAGTCACATTAACCACAATTTGGATTTTGGGGGAATCAAAGCAAAGCTCACACAGTACAAACCTAATGAATCAAACCCTAAAAGATTAATGTTCCTTAACAAAGCAGCAAACCTCACAGAGACCTTCACAGACCTGCCTGTTCTTTTACTGCTCTGCTCTTAGGATGTAAGAGGAGAAGCAGGCAGTGATGTCTCTCCCACATTGGCATCTATTTTGTAATCCTAAATGCTAGCGTCTATCACCCCCGTAATCCTGTTTGGGAAGCTCTGCTACAGCATTTACATTCTTATCTTTGTTTAGTCAATGCTGGCAAATAAAAGCATAAACAAATAATCTCCACTGCACAGCTTGGCACTACTGAGATGCTGCCATGTATGTTCCAGTTGATTTTTATTTGCAGTCTCTTGCTGGTGACAATCTTGGAAAGCAGATACAGCCTGGTAAGTAAGCAACCATAAACCTGATATATTTATGAGCCTAGTCTTTATATTAAAACAAATGCTGAACAGGTGAACACAAGTAATGAGAGAACTGGGCTAAATACAAAAACATCAATGCAGTAATTTCTCTGGAACAAGGTAATGTAATTTCACCTCATTTCCTGCCTTAGTCCATGCACCAGATACTCAACTGCCTCATGTGACCAATTTAAAGCGGTATGTGGTCTACACAAACCTAGGCACCCACTTCAGTTGCACAGTCTCCCTGTATCTTCAGGGGAAGAACAGAGGTAGATTCTTCCACAAGGCAACACAGAGCAGGAGCCTGAAAAAGGGGCTCCCTCTGGGAAATAGGTGGAGAGAGTGACCAATGCATCTACCTAAGCTAAATACTGAAAACTAGGAAATGCAGATTTTCACCTACAACTTAAAAGCACTTAAAATTGAATTGCCACCTCAGACTCTCAGAAATAAAAGCCCATTGTTTTGTTTATTTCTTACAAAGCTGATGGCTATTAAATAAAGCACAACAGCAGAATTACTGCTCACCCAACTTCCAAAAACACTAGTAATGAGGACCGGTTTAGGCAAACATCATATTTGACAGTGCCAGTGAACTGGACAACTCCGGAGAGCAACTACAAGACAGAGGTGCTCAAGCCTGTTTCTGATTAAGCAGCTCCCAGTTGGTATGCTGCAACTTCATGGAGGAAAGGCTCAGTTAACTATGCTGGTCACAGATCTCCTCAATGAAAGGTGATTAGCTTGAAGATCCTCTGTTGTTCTATCAGGACGCCATACAAAGGAGTTGCGAATCTATTAAATTACATCTTGCAGGTATGTATCTAAGGAGAATACATGGCATTTGGTGATATATGAAAACTACCTCATTATACCTTCAGACAGTTTATATGAGTATCTCTTTCCAAATTAACATTCTTGCCATCTGATTCTCATTAGACTCACTCGACTGTTCCGTTAATCTTATATTTTTCCTCCCAAGGGATTCACATTGATTTTTTTTCTTGTGCACACACAGGAAGGTCATACTGTTTCCTACAGGGTGGATTCATTCAATAAGGAACTACGCTATTAAACCTAACTTGACGTTATTGTCAATACAGCTGAGCTGCCTCAATGCTGCTTATTTTTGAGAGAATTTCAATGCAACTCTCTTGGGTCCAGCTACATCCATCATTCCACTCCATGATACACACAAACCACTTGACAACTCATTAAAAATATATATAAAAAATGGAGGTCACGGCTGTGTTCCAGGGAAGCCCCACTAACATTCAATCTCCACATATAATTTAAAAAAAATCATAAAACTCAAAATAATTACAAAATGCTTCTGGGAATAGAAGTTCTCCAACAGAAAGAGGAAATAGGAAGGCAAGACAGGTGGGCCTGCAAGACATTTTTATCTGGACGCTCCGTGTTTCAGGTCACATGTGAGGACCGTATGACTTCAGTCACTGGTGATCGGGGCAGCACAGCCTGCATGCCAGAATGGGCAAGCTCTGTTTTGGGTCAAGTCCTACTCACAGGGACCCCCTTCCCTTCCTCATAAATAGATCCAGCTCCAGCATAAGATGTGTCAGATTGTTCCTCCCATATCTTGTCCTAGAAGGCTGCTCCAGAACTTCTCTGCACTGGTGGCTGGGAGCTCTTCAGTCTCCAGTGCCAATTTGTAGCAGATAAAGCTGCATCCTTTAGTTGATTCAGCTTTTCTCTCCCCACAGCATTCACTATGTGTTTCCACATGTACCTGCAGAGAGCAAATGCGTCCTTTCCCAGTCTTTGCTTTGCTACCCTGACAAATCAAGCTCTCTCTTGACCATCTCTGACCATCATATGGGGTTTGGATTTTTCTCCCTGCTCTTTTTCCAGACGGGGCTCCTCTCTCTTGAGTGCTTTTGCAAAAAAAGAGGCAAAAGTGACATTAGCAATATTAAAACAGCAGCTCAGATAGACTTGACCTTTAAAGAAGCATGGGGAAGGATGAGAGGAAAGGAGCAAGAGGAGTGTTTTCAACACAGAAAAAATGCACAAGTTCAGATGTCACAAAGAACAAACAGGAAATGTGTATTAAGTTCCTGCCTCAGGAGTTGAATTTTCCAAAGAGCTGAGAAGTTCCTCCCAATTTCTTGGACCCAAATTGTTCCTTCTGTTGTTTTCAGACACTCCTTCAACACCACTGGAACAAGCATTGACCTAAGTGCACTTTCATATTCTTTGTAGTGACTTTTACCTTTCTTGGATAAAATAGCAAATAAACAGCATTGCAAGAGCCTTCTGGGCAAATCAAGGTTGGGCTCACCTCCTGCAGAAATCTGCAAGGCAGAATGGGATGAAAAAGGAATGGAAGAGAAAAAAAAATGCTTTTAACTGTCTCTGAGTGGTCAATGCTTTACCTTGGTATTTTAAAGTAAGCAGCAGTCTGTGCTTTTTGCTGTTGCTTCTATGTCCCTTCTAATTCCTTCCCCTCCCCTTCTCTCTTATACACCTATATATCAGCATTTGCCTGTTCACCAAATGTACTGGAGAAATGCAGTGCATTGAACAGAAAAAAAAATTGTAGGAAAGACTGTTAGCAGCATTAAGGATTTCCTCACATCGAGGAAAAACTGTTTAAATGCTTTGTACTATCAGAGTAGTCCAAAAATATCCTGTTGGAGACTAGGACTTAGGAAATTCACCCTTCTAGTGTTTTCTTGTACACTCCATATTAGGTAGACCTAAGAGAGACCCAGAGTCTGTAGCTCTCCAAGCTGTATCACAGAAGACGTCACTGGTCTTCCTTTGGGTTGCTAGAATCTCCTGTTGATTGTCACTATTGCTTAGAAAAAAAAAAAAAGGCATTTTGTTCAAGGATGCTTCATTTTTGGAAAGGCTTGTAATGACTCTACTCAAATGCTTTTTCTGCCTTTAGGTCTGCCATCTCTCTCTAAAAAATCCAAACCCCTTCTCACCAGGGGAAACTGCAGAACTGTACTGGTACAAGGATGTTCCACTTGCACTGAATTTACAGAGCAGAAGGATACATTCACTGTCAGAGAAAGGAAGCACCTTCCCTCCCTCCCTGCAAAAAGCTATTTTTTGCAGGTGTTGTCATATCTTATCCCCAGGAAGAGAAAAGGGCTGTACTACAAAGTCCTCAGATTCACATTTGCTTCTGTTTACTCCGTCCTTCACAGCACCACTGTAACAATTTATCAATACAATGGAGGGCAAGGCACACCACACAGGCAAGGCAGACTCCTCTAATGAAAACAAATCCTTGCAAGAGGAAGAAATAGTTCACAGGTCTGCCTCCTAAATCCCACTACCACTGCAGTATTTTCATCTCTGCTTACATTTAGAGACATAAGGGCACACAGAGCTGTAAAGCACATCATTTGTGCTGAACAGTCGCAGTTCTTTGCCCAAAATAATTTGTGGTCCAAAAGCCCAAATGAATAAAGTACCACAGGAATCAAGACATATAACTAGAATAAATAAGATTTTGCGCTTACAGAGCATCTGTCATCTGAAAGTATGCACAGATACTAATTAAGCTCCACAAACCCCAGATGAAGTAGATTAGTAGCTTCATCCCTGTTTTACAGAGGTTTAGAGTAAAGTGTGCCACAATCAGAGCTGAAAGTGCAGCAGAGCTGGCCGTGGCAGGGATGGTGAGAGCCAGGGCTCCACCTCCTCTCCAGCCCTCTTCACCAAATTGCCTTCAATGGAAAATGACTGAGTTGCGGTTCTTCGGTCTCTGGAAGAGGAAGGACCCACCCTGTTGCACAGCAGCAGGAAAGCTCTAGCCTGAAGTGTTTTGATAAATACCATGAAACGGTGCTTAGTTTGGGAAGAGAAACGAGGAGCTCACACGTTCGCATACATTTGCTTTGGGTGCTCTATCTGGCTCTTTCTAGAATGCCAAGAGATTGCCTCTGCATCAGCATTCCCCGCAAACAGTGCTAATAACATGACTTGTGGCTTTTCAGGTTTGGAGGACATGTCATACGTAATATCTTAAGTAAACTGTGATGTTGGTTTTTATTTTTCTAGTTTCTATGCATTTTACTATATCATAACTCAGAAGCCATATCAACCTAGGATCACACAGACAGAATGTAATTAAAAACTATATATGTACATCAAAACCTTAAAATAACCCTCTTGAAGCAGGTTTTACATACAGAAATTCTGGATAATAAGTATAAACATGTGATAACACCAACAAATATTTAAAGTAATGAACTCAATGCATATATGAAGAAAAAAAACTTTAAAAAGCATTACTAGTAAAGCTTCAATTGTTGAGTATGTCAAAGAACAGCTAGAAATTAATTTTGCTGTCATTATCATTATCTAATGAAATTAAAGTTCTTATGACAGCAATTTCTCAAAGATTCCCTTTAGGTATTTGTATAAGTATGAAAAATACTCTCAGTATTTACAAAAGTAAAACTGTCCACTTAATCAAAATTCCCTAGTCCCTAACTCTGCTTACCCCCTTTGCCAATACAAGAGCAAGGTAAGCCTCAAATGTAGGTAGGAAGAAACATCTCCAGAACAGATGAAAACAAGTTGCTCATTGTGTCTCTAGATAGAATTATTCACCTAATTACACTTAGGACAAATGCACAGTTTTCCTAACTACTAGGGATGCATTTGAATGTTCAATTCTCTGGACACAAATATAAAAATCTGTGCAAGAAATGTCACTAGGAAATGGAAACAGACCACAGCATACTTATCTACAAAACAGCAAACAAATTAGATAAACTACAGATATAAAGCAGCTCCTTAAATGATAAATAACTCTATTATTGTGAAAATTATGCTCTTTTGTTCCTACATTTAAGCACAGAAAGCATTCTAACTTCAGCTCTCAATGTAAAAATGCTTTTAATTAGGGTCCTAGCTACCTTACAAGACATACAGACCATGGTAAGATGGAGCTACGACAATTTACCCATGCTGAGAATCTGCTCCATGATTTATATGATTACTTCATGGCAGCATGAAACAAATCCCCAAGGAAGTAATGCATGTCATCCTTGAAAATATTAAGCAATCAAGCCATGTTTTTATTATGTGAATGGATGCCTTTGAAAACAAGGATGCATGCACCATACTGTGAGGTAAAATAAAATAAATGAACAGAAATAATTCATTTCCATGTTCTAATCAGTGGAAACTGTAGTCTTCAAATTATCCTGATGCTACCAAATGCGAGTCTGGAGACAATAGGTTGACTCTTCTACTAAAATGAACATGAAATTGCATCCTAAGTACACAATGAAGGCCAAATTAAACAGTCCAAGACTCTTTGTAAAGGCTCTCTCTTTTTCTTCAGCCCTTGCATCCAACTGAACAATTAAGAGCAGCAGCAGATTTAAACAAAGCATCATATGGTTTTTAAACACTCAAATCTGATCAAATGCAATGTACTTGTCTTAGGCAAAAGGAACATAATCTATACAAAAACCTGTTCTCAATCAAGCTCTTCAGATTCTAGCATTACCAGCAGAGAGAAATTTGTGTTCCACCAGCTAAAAGGACGTCCCTGGCAAGGAGAGTGAAGAATATACACTAGAACTGCATGCTTGCTGTCTGTGTTGTATTCACAGACTGGGACACTGACATCTCTGCAAGGATCCAAGACAACACTGTTACACTGCTCACCACTATTATACATCACAATCCATTCATTGGAGATGCTGACTGTTCAGAAAATAAATCTATCCCCTACAGGCACAAGGAGATGGAAACAGAGCTGTGATAATGAGATCAGATTAATAAAAAACATTTTAAATAGAACACTGTATTTGTACAAAAACGTATATAGCTAAAAAATATATGAATAGAAGACCATGGGACAGTGAAGTTTTTTTTAAACACAGAGTCTACAACACTGCCTTTGAAGCTAAGCTAATTTTGTGTAAGTGCATTATTTCCTCTAGCCTTCTAATCTTAAAAAGAACTGTAAGAAGTTCAGAGAGTTGCAACAGCAATAATGAAAGCAATGGGACTGACTCGGTGATAGATATCTATAAAATTGGTAATGGGAGGTGGATGAATAAGAATCAGTGGTGTGCTATATCTTCCAAAACAAGAACAAGGTGCATCAGTGGGGCTAGGAAGAGCTGCATCAAGATCATAAAGACATTGGCAGTTCTTTGTACAGCACAAAGCGGACTTGTGGGCCTCTTTGCTGAAGGGTACTGTGAACGCTGAAAGCTAGCACAAGCTCAGGACAAGATAAGTTCATGAACGACAAATCCACTGTGAATTACTAAGCAAGTAGAATCTACATCTACTTCAGGTTGTCCCTGAGCTAAATTGTAACCTTAGAAGTACCATATATGCCTGCCCTGCTCTCATTCTTTTCTAGGCACTATGCTGCTGCTGGAGAGAAGGACCAGTTTGAACCGCTGGTCTGACCCAGTACAGTCATGCCAATGTTATGCTTGGTTTCTACTTGCAGAAAAAACTCCTGGTATTAACTTCAGATTCACTCTGAAGGGATGACTGGATGGAAGGCAGCTTTGCAAAAAAGGACCTGGTGGACAACAAGCTGGCCATGAGCCAGCAACGTTCCCCTGCAGCAAAGACAGCTAATAGTATCCTTGGCTGCATTAGGATGACTGTTGCCAGCAGGTTGAGGGAGGTGATCCTTCTCCTCTACGCTGCACTGGTGAGGCCACATCTCGAGTACTGTGTCCAGTTCTTGGCTCCTCAGTACAAGGAGGACATGGACGCACTGGAGAGTCCAGCAAAGAGCCACTGAGATTATTAAGGGACCAGAGCATCTGGCATATAAGGACAAGCCAAGAGAGCTGCAACTGTTCAGCCAGTAGAAGAAGAATCTCGATCAATATGGTTAAACATCTGATGGTAAGGTGTAAAGAAGATGGAGCCAGACTCTTCTCAGTGGTATCTGGTGACTGGATGGGCACAAAGTGAAATACAAGAAATTCCATTTAAACAGAAGAAAAAGATTTGTTTATTGTAAAGACGATCAAACACTGCAACAGGTTGCCCAGAGAGGTTGCAGAGTCTCCATCCTTGGAGATATTCAAACCCCAGGTGGACATGGTCCCGGGCACGCTGCTCTAGCTGAACCTGCTTAAGCAGGGGGCTGGACCACATGATCTCCTAAGATCCCTTCGAACCTCAACCATTCCATGATTCCGCTATATGGCTGATACCTTCCCAACTGTATTTACTATAGGACCTTCTCCAAAAAACCAACCATGCCTTCCTGGGGAAAGGCCAAAATCTTCACTAATCTCAGAAAACAAGGGTCACAAAACACCCTGCAGTCAATTTGTTGGCCCAGCTTAGGTGACAAACTCTTGTTTTTCTAACTTCAGTTGGAGGGTACTATATGACTGTAAAGCCCTTGGTGTGGCTGCCAATCTTACATTTTTTGGTGTTACCTACGTATTCTATTTGACTTGATTATGGAACAAATCAAATACTTTTTCACTAGATTATGTTTTCCACCTATTTCTGTTGTCACAACAGAACACAGAAACACATTATGAAGTCTGCTTTCCATTTTAACCTTCACAAAAACTCAAAGCCCAACATATATTTTGCCTTGTTTCACTACCGAGCATGGGGATGAGGCAGTGCACACAGCTACATGGCATTCTGATAACAACCTTGTCATCCTTGCCCAAGTCTTCAAGAAAAGTGAGGAATCATTACAATCTTCTGCTGCAATCAACAGGACTCAAGTATGAGTCAAGTGAATTTTTTTTTGTTTTGACGGTATTTTTTTCTTGTTGAGAATTGCTCTAACTCGACAAAGCGCTATGTGAGATGTGTGCTGGACACAAGTCTCCTGAATATCTCAGTGTGTTTTTGTTTATCTTGCAATATTACGTATGGAGCTTTAAGACTCACATCCAGCATGCTGATGTTGATTTTCTCCTCCTCTGAATCGAAAGGGAGAATGGTGCTGAATGCGCTGTGGCTGAAAACTAGCAAATTTAAATGTCTTTTCTCCCATGACATACAGGTAGGTGGATTTGTGTATTTCTTTGCAAGGAGGTGTCATCTGCCCCAGTTTATGTTATATTTTCTGACTTGGTTGGGCACATGTCAGTTTTGTTATCACCGTCCCAAAGCTGTGTATATCATGATGTTATATAACCAAATTTGGTACATACTGGAAGTAGTAAGCCGGAGTTATTGGTTTAGAAACGTGCTGACAGAGATCAGCATCTGGCATGGCTGACTAATTACAGTGTAAGACAAGGGGATATGGGCTAAGCTCTTGTTTCTGGACCAGTGAAGATACCTACTCAGTGGAAACTCCATCAGCCCCCTGAGAGGGAGAAGTGCTCTATGATCTTTGCAAGCAGGCCCCAGAAGAAGCCTTTGAAAGGGATGAAAAAGAAAAGAACAGGGAGGGAAGACAGAAACATGTGAGACAGCATGAGGATAAATGTGGAAAAAAACCCTTAGCAAGTTGTATTTCCTGAAGAGAGCTATGGTCTTATAGTATATACAGTTTCTAAGGGCTGAGCCAAGCTAATTGTTTCTGACAGCAAACAGTTGTTCGGAGTAGTTCCTAACTTCACCAGGAATACTTTGGTACATACATATACTCCCAATAGCCCTAAAAACTGATTCTATGTGTTTTTTTCCAAATGAAAACAGAACTCCTCAACAAATGTGCTTCCTCAGATTAGGTATTTGCCAGTAGTGTTTACTTTGCACAGGCCATTAGTGGACTCTTAATACAGGCTTAAGGATCCTGTGGCAGGACTTACTCCAAGTGCTAGCAAGAAGCAGCACAACTGCGTGGTGTTTTCAGTGTGCCTGTGGTTTGCTAACCACAGTATTGGACACCAATTGCCAACAGCCCCCACGATGAACTGGAGCATGCTACCCACCTCCTCAGATGCCCTCAGCACTGCAGTCCTGCTGTATGGTGCTGCTCTTCCATGCAGCAGCATGCTTGATACAGAAAGCACACTGATTTGACAGCTATTGTAAACACCCTATAGCCACAGTAAAACACAGCTGTTTGCATCTACTCAGAGAAAGAGCTTGTGTTTGTTATGGTGGTGACTCTACCCTGTGTAAGAGTGAAGTTATTGACACCCAATGGACTCATTCATTACTAGATCTGTGCCCTTCATTTAAAGCCAGCAATGCGCTTCAGGTTGGAATTTTCCAAATATACCTTTGACAACCCAGTTCTGAGAGCCCAGGGGAAGACATGTGACTACTTTGCTAATTGATGCTGATACACCAGGGAGAATCATCACTGTCTACAGCAGAATTTTCCCTTAAAGTGGACTAGGTCTGTTGGAAGGCAATTGCACCAGGCCAAACTAATTCTCATAACCAGACCTTCTTTCATTACACATCCACAACAGTATTACTACAGTGGGAAAACTATGTACTCCGATGTTTGAGGAGATCAGTACTGAAACAGCATGCATCAATTTAATTTCAGCTGCCTGTGTATGCGTCTTGCACAGCTTCAAGCCACTTGGACCTAGCTGATAACCTAGTTTGGCCTCCTGCATAATCGTAGACATACATTTATTTCCTTCTGGTGGGGGACTGAACATACTGTGCTCAAGAACATGTATTTTTAATAACAGTACAGCTAGTACTTGGCTAATATATACATTTCAGAAAAGCATCCAGCCTTCTTCTGATGGCCTGGAGGAGATGCAGAATTTACCACTTGTTACATTATATTCTCAATTGCATAAACCCAGTCTTAAATTCTCCATGGGGACTGTTTCATTCAGTACACAGGACAAAAATCACTTAGCTAGCAGCCATTCAATATTTTATTTTTGCCCTTTTTGTTTAAGGCATAGCCCTAAAAGCCTTGTTTACTGCACATTATTCCATCTCTGTTCTGGAGGCAGAATGATTAATTTCTTTACAGGCTTTTCTATAGTGCTCATCAGATGCTTCTAACTTGTTATGTGCAATTTCCTAGCTTTTGGAAAAGCATACAAAGGAATGCCATTATGTGGTATCCTATAACTACTGCCATGATTCATACCAGCAGGGATAGACCAGACCTTTGCTATCTTAGCTAACAGGTATAAACCACAGGCCGCCAGCATGGCCAACCTAAAGGAGATGAGGCACACGCTTAAACAAGTGATTTTCACTGATATTTGCTGGCATCAGGATGGGAAGATTCATAATTTTAAGGAGACTGAAGGCTGTGGGGTGGAAGTACTCTTACAGGTTCAAGCTCCTTTGTCTCTCTCACAAGACCAACCCCTTTAATTCATCCTTTCCAACATGCCCACCCCTCAACCCACATGTCTCAGCCTGGTTCCTTAACCCAGTCTCATTCTTATCTATCTAGTTTTATCCAGTGTTACCTATCTTATTGTATCTTATTTTCTATCTATCCTTATTTCTCTCACTTTGTTATTGAGTTTATCTTTCCTCTTCCCTACTTGCTTATGGACTGAGTCTTTGCCCCCAAATTGCCCATCTCACTTTTTCACCTCTCCTAAATTTTACTCCCATCCCATGACTAAGAGATGATGGAGCTTACTAGGGTTTGAGGTGAATGAGCATTCACAAACTCCTTAGAGGTTTCAGAAATACCTATCTACTAAGCACATATAATTTTTTTTAAAAGGTTATCACTTGGATAACCTAGGAATGATTTTCTTAGTAATGGTAAAAAGCACATTAATATGTTACAAAGACCACCATTCCTGACAAAACCTGGCGACACTGAAGCACAGAAAAGATGTCACAGAAGCCTTTAAGTTCTCATCTTTAGCCTCATTTTCAGAAACAGTTAAGCCAAGTTGGGTGACATTTTCCAGAGGAAACTGGTCCAGAGCAGATGTGCATCTCTGAAATTTTTATTCCAAATGACTACAGTTTCAGAAAATTGCAAGCAACTGAAATGGGAAGACACAGTATGTGGTTCTGCCCATAAAATAAGACAAAAATGAAAGCTATTAGAATCATGTTGGCATCTAATGATGGCTGCTCTGATATCTGTGACTCGTCTCAAATCATGACACTAACTGAGCAAAGAACGTCATTCTGTCTTGCCAGGTTTTTACCAATTTTGTAAAGGTTGGATCACAACAAAGTAATATTATTGTCCCATATAAGCCTGATATGTGCACGGCTGTGTTGTAATCTTCTTCCAACATATGCAGTAGCTATTCATTTGCTGGCTTTGCACTGAACATTCATTATTACCAGATATCTCATCCTTTGCCTCTAGGTTCTACTATTTTCTCTCAATTATAAATTCACTTTACATTTGTCCTCTTGTGCACTGATACCCCTTCAGTTTTAGAGTTGTCTGCAAACCTCATCAGTACCAAATTTATGCCAGGAAATACAAATCTGCTAGCAAAGACAAAAAACAGTCACATGGATACAGAATTCCTGTAAAAATTAAATTAGTCAAGAAAGACTTCTGAAATCCCAGAGAGACATAGTAAGGGCTACAGTTAACAAGACACGTCATTGATGAAATATGATTAACTGTTCTGATTTCATAAGAGAAGTGGGTTTTGGTCTTCCACAAAGTGCCCTGTATGATGATGATGATGATTATTATCATCATTATTAATTAAACTCTAGGCCCTGTGTCCGTAAATAAGTTTGTTTTGGGGATGGTGCAACAGAAAAAACACTTGCTGGATAGGAGTTATCAAGAAAACCCCACAACTATGGAGTCACTGCCCCTGCACAAGGTTGGAGCTGAGCCGCAGCTTAGGAAAATAACAGATTGATTTTATCGTAAACTCATGGTTTAACTTAATTTGATTAGACAAGACTCCAGCTCAAGGTTTACAAACCCCATATATATCTATATTCTATAGTTATTTAGTTCAGAACTTTCAAACATCAGTGTAATGCTTATTTGAAACACATAACAATAGGAAAAGCAGCAAAGACAAAGTAGTGAACCGACTTCCAAAAACATCAGACTTTGTCAATTAAACTATTTGCTTTTGACATAAGTCCTAATTAGTTAAAAACATTCAATCCTGTCTTAAAATAGAGGTTCAAGCTACCCAGTTTATTTTTGGAACAGTCACTTGCTCTCAGGATTAGGAAGACAATAGCATCCAGAGCAAGCATGAGCCCTCTCCCCTCTTATTAGGAACATAAATACTATAATGGAGCTGAGCTCCTGCAAACTCACCAGGCTGTGCATAATTTCCACTCCAGCTGGATTCACTGTGAGTGCTTCATCATACAATTGCCTAGCCTCCTCCAAATTGCCTTTCATCTCTGCAAGCCTCCCACGCATGTACAGTACAGCATGAGATGTGGGGAAAAGACCAGCTGCCTCCTGGATACAAAAGCCTGCTTCTTTGAGATGCTGTTGTTCCATGAAGAGTTCAGCTGAAAAAAAAAGAAAGAAAACAAAAAACCAAAACCCACCTTACCATTAGTAGAACTAAGTCAGAAACCTTTCTTCACATTAATTACATATCATATTCCTTAAGCATATTAAAACATGAGGCCATGATCCTGCACAGTGCTATTACAAGTGGATTAACTGAAAGGATCTTTTTTTAATGCTAAGATGTTCATGGACATCTTCAGGTGTTGCCCTGAGAGAGAACGGCCTTAAGGATTCCTCAGTCGGGAATGTAAACAGTGCTGAACTGAGCCCTAAGGAAGCAGGGCTGGTAGCCACTTGGAACCATCATATGTATTTCCAAATAATCTGGGGAAAAAAAAGAACAGAATAAGCCATCACTGTCTACTGAGAACTTTAAACATGTCAGAATAATAGGATACATCTGACTGAGCTGGACATTAGATAACTTTTTTAGAAGAGTATGTCCACATTTTAAAAGATGATTAAAAGTGTTTCTCTCTGCTTATTTGTCTAGTTTATGAGATAGCAGTCTCTTAACTTTTCAGAGACTTTTATTAAAATCAAAAGGCTTGTATCATAGAGACTTATTTATATTGTTTATTCACAAATTTATTTCCTCATACTTACTCTACAGAAAAACAAGAGCGCGCTCTTGGAAGAGACTGCTCAGTCATTTACTTTCTTCAACTATCAGCAACTATCTTAGTGGTTTTCTTAGAAAAAAGTAACAAGCATACTAATGTGCTTGACTGTCAATCAAATTTGTTAATCAAATAATTTCTCATGTTAAATATAAATTTCATAACATATCTCATGGTTAAACTCTAACATTTCTCAGGATTTATTATGCATCAAATCCTTGCAAAAGGCTTCAAAAGTGATACTCAGTTTTCACTGTTACATGTAACTGAAAGGGAAACTTTTTAGATATATATCTCTAAGTATGCATGCATGTACATATATAAAATAATTTTTTCTCTTCATACAGCAGCCATTGCTGTTTGGTCCATATCCTGTTTGTGTTCTCCATGTTATCACTGTAAAAACTCGAAGTCTTTTTTTTTAAAACTGATGTGGTAATGCAGTATGTGTTGACAGCACAACAGTCCATTTCGAAATGACTAATTCAGGCTCCAGATTTAGAAAAATAATTCTGAAATTAGACACAACCTTAAATGCCCTGACTTTTAAAGGTAGCAAGTATTCTCAGGAAGTCTCTGTGAGGGGGGAAATTATCTAGAAAATTCCTCTTAAATAGCTTCGAAACTCTTCCAGTTTCAAAATCTTGCAAGACCCAGATGACTGTGAGGGCCTGGGACGCTGACATGGAGCTTGCTGTGTAGAGGTGAGCAGGAGAACATCTCCAAGGCAGTCCTGCCTGACCATGCAATGGTTCCTCCTTGGCCTATCTGACATGCAACTAGGACCACAAATAGCACTTCTATTAGCACACTGAAAACGATCGTGTACTGAAACGACAGCATGCCTGAACACTATTCCACTTCTGAAGTGGTCCTTCTAGAAGAAGAGTGAGACATTGTTGAGAAAATGCTCGAATAATTCTTAGCCATCCATAGGCTGCATTACAGATAAATGTCATACTCCAAGGCTGTCAACACGAGCAAAACATTAGTTCCTTAGTAAGGACTATACTCTTCAGGACTGACTCATACACATTTCCCTCTGCTTAATCACTACAAAATCTCAGCACACATCCTTTCCCTTGGCTCCAAGAGGCTGCAGCTATCTGTAATAACAGAAAGCAAGGCCTTGTACCTTCTCAAACCGAGTATATGCACAGCCTTATTCAAAAGTTTATGGGAGGATAGTATTGTACTTGCATGTCCCAAGGAACAGAGCATGTTATTGCCAAGTGGCCATGCATGTGGTAATAACGAGGATGGGGATGTGCAAAGTGACGATTCGCAGCCTGAAGGTAAATATTTCATTTGCAAAGTTAGCATAAACTTAGAGGCACAAAAGCAGGGCTGAAATCCTGGCACTATTTGAAGTCAGCAGAAGTTCTGGATGCTGCCATATTAAAACCTCTATTAGCAACTAACAGCATAACGTGACTTGTTTCATTTCAGAGAAGAATTGGGAGCAAGGGAGTTTATATGTGAAAACATGCATAGACAGTGTTTCAATGCATACAAAATGGAGAGTACTTATTTCTTCTTTCAACGGTGCCTGTAAATCTTCTTCAGTAATAACAATTATTTAGAGGAAGTGCAGCAACACAGAATCTAAATAAGATCTACAAATTGTATTTTATGGTATGGTAATGTACCATATTAAAGTTCAGTCCGTTTCTTTGCATTTCAGCATGATTTAATAGTGTGGGAGGCCTAATCTGCATAAAAAAAGAATGAGAGGGGTGCCTTTAGGTTACAAAAGGAAAGGAGTGCACCCACCCATCTAAAAATAGAAAGGGAAATCATTTAGGCCTGCATTTAAAAATGTTTTCTGTAAACTAATTTTTCACTTCTATTACATACTCATTTCATTTACAGATTAACAAGATACGCTTATGCAACATGGAATAAAAACACAGGTAGAGGCAGAAATCAAAACCAAAAAACAAGGACTGATTAAATTTATCGAGGTAATATTCCTGCCTCCTCAATGGTACTAGAAGTAGTGAAACACCTGCCGTTGTGTTACCTGGGTTAGCAGCTTCCTTTCCACTGGATTATTCAGCATATCTCCTTGTATCATCTGATCATACTGTAAATAGACATCTAACCAACTAGCAGCCCTTGCAAGGAAGTTCTGTTATAGAGACACAGCACCCGATTCCACTCCAAAGCAGAGGGTACCTCCTCAAGCTGACACAGGTAGAGAAGATCTGTAATTCTTATCCTGTGAAAGTTTCAGTGCTTCGGGGAAATAACTAATGGACTGTATCGTTCTTGGCACTGACATTCTTCACAGCATTGAATCCAACGGTCACATTTGCAAGCTTCCTTGTTTTCTATCAATTAACACTATTTTTATAAAAACTTAAACAAATGTATGCTCTGTTTACAACCAAGTACCACCAAAGGCTCACTGAATGCTGCTGAGCAGAAATGATAATCCTTGATGTACTACCTCCTGTATTAGCCTCTCTGGAGAAATGCTACAAACTCTGAGTGTGGATGATTATTAGGAAATATTTCAGCATTTATAAAAATGCTATGGGCTGAGACAGTGCACTGCATGGACAGGCAAAGACAGGATGAATTGTGCGCTGTCCCCTTTCATTCACTACTTGCAGCTTGAGCTTGCACCCACTGACACCAGGCGCAGCTATCCAGCTGACTCCAAGATCCAGCCTAGTGTGACTCATTTCTTTCCCATATCCACCTTATGCTTCCCATCCGTGCTCTCTTGCAGTACTGTCCAGCCTTCTTTGCTCTTCTTCTAAACAACTGACATCTTCTCTTGCAGCTATGACCTCCTTTGTCTTGATTTACAACTAGACTTCCGCCGATACACCAGTTTTAATGCTGGGCCCCATCCCTGAGAGTGGCCCGCAATCACCACTCAGATTATCATTAACTTCTAATATGAGCGCCTAGTTCGTCCAGCTGTTTCCACTAACATTTAAGCTCATCTACAATGAATATCCCTAAATCAAGCGAGAACTGCCAGAAGCATATAATCTACTCGCTCACCAAAGACCAGTAATAAAGACACAGACTGAGAGAACACAGACAAAGCTGGGTCTCCTACAGTTAGGCTACCTTTTTTTTTGTCTCCAAGATAAATTATTTGTCAGAGCTGTGTTATGGAGTCCATCAGAGGAGTAACAACAGTGTAATCTAGTCATGTCTGCAACACAGTGCTAGTCTGAGGAACAGAGTTGCCTGCCACCACCTTGAACGCTGACTGTATTCCCAAAGTGTTTCAAAGCAGTGTCAAGAGTGATTGTGCTTGTCGCCACAGAAGCGGCAACAATTGTAACTCTAGACAAAAAAATCAAACTGATTTGAAATGTATTTCTGCAATGTGAACGGCCCAAGAGTTAAAATCGCGTTCCTTGCAAACGGTGTTATCCAAGACCCAGCACTTAACTCCCACAAGCAGACCACTCCATATCACTTGGTTGTATGTGCCTGCCGGATCTAAAGGTCTTGTCTGCTCTTGTCTACCCTGAAAAAATGCTACTGCATAGTGACACAGGCACTGCAATGCAGCCAGATGACCAGCAGTATGGTACGGTGGGGAGCAGCCCTTCGCACTTTAAGAAGGTGAGAGCACCTGCGAGGATGTGTAAGGAGGCGATTTCTGCTCCACGTCATACGCCTTCATGTGCTATTAATGATTGTTACTGCAGCAGCCCTCAGCCAGCTGGAGGAAAAACCCACTCCTCTGAGACAGCTCTGTCTTCAGCAGTGAATACAGAGCTATTACCGTGACGAAGGGTTCCCCCGCTGCCTTTCCGTTCTGGCAGGTGACGTTTAGTCATTGTTCCATGTTATGACACCACTCTGCACACAGCAGCTTGACAATTAGCAGGCAGATTAGATGGAAGATTCCTCAAGCCATATCCTGACTGCAATAATTTCATTTGATGCAAACCTTTGATACAGAAATGAAGAACAGAATCTGCCACGTGTTCCCACCCACCTGAGCTCAGCCACTTGCTCTTTGAATGAGACAACAGATTTACATCCTCAAAGGCTGTCTTTGCATGCAAACTGGTAGGTAACTGGAGTCCAGGGACCAGCTTTAAATTTCCAAGTTTCACAAGGGATAAAATGGCCCCTAAACTTCTTTATTACAAAGGCAGCATGAGAGTGAAAGTTTCTGGAAAGCACACAGAACTACCACAAGCTACCTTCTGCACTAAATGATGCAGTCAAACATTACTTGAAATACTACAAGACAGCTGGTTCCTTTATGTGAAGGGGGGCTCTGCTCACTGGTGAGGAAACAGCTCTTTCACAGGTGGGAGAAGCAAACCACCATCTTTTAGGCAAAAAGGCCACCACTGATAAGGGTGACATAAAAATGCTTCTGTTGGAAGGGCACCTTTTGGGTTTTATTGTACTCTCTCTCAAAACACACATTACTGGCTATAGTCAGATAAAGGACTCCTAAGTCTTCATAGTCCAGCCAAGTATAAATTCCTGTTCTCTGTCTCTGGTATGAATAAATGTCCTGCTTCCTCCTTCATGACTCTCTACACTATCACTTGCCCGGAAGTTACTGAGCAGCTGAGGAAATGCTAGTATTTGGTACCCTCTGTCGTTCTCTGGGTACCACTGGCAATGCAACAGGTTTCTCTCCATCTCTTGACAAAGGATCTACAGATTGCTTAACAAAGAGCATTGCTAGCTGCTGCCTGTTTCCTTCCCAAGTGAACGCTCACACACACGTGCACATTTGCATGTCCCAGATTTTGAGAAATGGTATGTGCTCTTTGAAGACTACCCATGCCAACGGATTATCAGTTCACAAAGTTTCACGTCCTGCTCCAGCAATGAGAAATATCCAGACGCTTCAGGAGTGGAGGAAGCAGTACCAATATAAGACTCTGTTTGACTTTGTAAATTCATTGTTGATAGAAAATAAAATAAACCAAGCTAGACAGTGTAGAAGAAACCTAGTATCCCCATGAGGACATTCAGATGAAGGAAAATGAGGAATTTGGCGATCCTTAATCTGCACCAGAAAAGTATAGGACAGAGCTTGCCAGGAAGCTTAGCACTGCTGGCTTCTTAACTTCACCAGTAACATTTCAAAGGGGACCAAACCAGCAGACTTTACCATTTCGGTCTCCAGTATGAAGTGTTCCTAATCCCTCCTAGTAAATTAAACTCTGCGGGGCAGCCATCTTTGCAGTGTACCTTCATTCCCCTTAGTAATAGCCATGTAATAAGGGACTTCCCTCCTGCTCCTCCTCACCAGCCTCTAGCTTTACACACTGCTTTGTGTCACTGTGAAGAGCCACAAAAATCAGCAGCGCTTATGGAGCTCAAAAACTCAAGCAGTGAATGGGGAAGTTATAAATTTGAAATTCAAAAATTTTAAAGCACTTTTTTTAAGTAAAAAAGAAAGAAAAACATTAGAATTGAAGCAACAATCAGTGCTGCATCACAGTGTTCTCACAGGTTACAACAACAGGACAGTATCTGATCCCAGCTATTCTGGCAATGTCAGTAAAGATGTCTTGCAAACCTGATAAACACCTTTAATATCAGAACTAATAACTTGAGGGGGCTTAGGATTGCTAAAAGCTTAATGAAGGAAAACCATTTAAATACCCGTGTACAAGCCGTGCAAACACAAGCTCTGCTGGGCAAGCTGAGAGGCAGCAGGCGAGGGCCCGGCTGTGCCCCTGGTTGCTGCCAGGTGCCCGCTCTGTGGCTGTGTGGCCTCAGGCCAGATGGGGTTGAAGATTCCAGCCCACGGGCCCCAGCAACATGTTCTCGTGGAACAGATCTCATCTCTTCTAACACAGTTTTTTCCCAGGAATTGGCCCATACGGAATAAAATAAATAAATCGCAAGCGTTTTGTGAAGGGAAAAAAACCAATGTTCCTGCTGTACATAACTCAGGGAAGCAGATGTTTTTCCATTAGCTCACTGGTCTCTGATGCATTGTCTCTCTTTACATCTCTCATTCATGGCATGTTCCTTATAATATTTTTTTTCCTAGGGTAAACTTCTAGCATGTTACTGAGACAGCAGGTAGCCCACTCCAGCCCCACTGTGAGTATAAGGAATAGTTATCCTAGTAATTTTTCTTTAAATACTGCTTTAAATTAGCCTTAGGTATACCTGGTGAGGTTCACAGACTGTGCTTAGCAGGCATTTAGCCAATCTCAGATCAGATTACCAGACCTACTTTGCTGTGAGTGGCCATATTTGGTAAAGAAGCTAAATTGTCAGATATAAAGTACTACTAAAGACAAAGTGGACATTGTAGTTAAAAGTAAACCTTAAAATAATATAGCAACAGGAGGTGGAATATTAGAACTTAGTAAAACTGGCTTGCAGCATTCTAAAATGCTCTGTATAAATAGAGCATACAGTTATTACTGCCTGGAAATATAATCACACATAGTTCAAATAAGAAATCACTCCAGTTACCCAATGAGCTTAAAACTATTAAAACGATTTATTTTCAGTACTGACACACTTTGCTCCCTTGGTCAAAAGTGATCTTATAAAAATGTCAGATTAAGGTAAATTTTGGTCATAAATTTGAACCATTTCAAATACATATTCCTTAGCCAAATAGCATAATTGTATTTTCTAAACAGACAGGAGGAGTATTGGCATGATTGCAAAAAAGGAAATAAAGGGTATAAATAAGTCCTAGGTCAGACCTTTCTCTTGGTAACACAAGCAAGTATTATCACCAGTAATCAGTAGGATTCCTCTTGTGGCAATTCCTGCAACAAGAGGTGGAAGGAGTTAACAAGCTTTAGCAATGCTGCAAAAGTTACTTCTCTCCTCTCTAAGCTGAATTCAAGCTCAGTCATGAAAAGCAGAACAAAGAGGAAAAATGGGTATATGGATCGCATAAAGACCACCTTTCTCCTGGAGCTGCACCACACCAGCATGTCCATTGTAGCACCCTTCTGAGTACTCTCTGAAATGAGCTGTTTCTCAGACTTGGGGCCAAGAATAATGCCTAGGCTTATTAATGGTAAAGCCTAATGCAACAACTCTCTCCTTTTAAGGAGCCATTACATTTCAAGAGGACTGGGAGGTTATTGTTAAAAGGGACCAGACAAGCTGTGTTAATCACAGCCTTGACTGCAGAACACTTGAAAACAGATTATGCCTATTAGTATTCCTTTAAGCACGCCTGCCACAGGGAGTGGACAGCCTCTCTAGTCTTTGGGGACAGCAGACCTTGTACTCTTCCAAAGCTAATTGTGACTACCTGCAGGGAAAACAGGAAGATATGGAAGCCCACTGCAGAAATGTGCTAAACTCCCTGCTGCAGACGACTGTACTTCCAGCTGGTTCTACAAGAGATGGCTGGACATAAGATTAACAGTGAGAATTCACAGTTTTATTTTGATGTGTGAAAGAGAAGAAGAGGACCTTTGCCATCAAGTAGCTCTTTGGTTGCTTACAGGAAGCTACAAAAAATTAGTGTGCCAAAGCTCACTAGGCATTGCTGCAGGGAAAGCCAAGGTGCAGCACCCATGACAGTGCAGCGCATTTGGGCCTAGCTGCACTTCCAAAGCTGCTGCTTTATTATCTTTCTTAAGTAACTGTGCTGGTCATAAACCCTGAAAAGTTACAGTTTAAAAACATTAAGTCTATGCCCTCTTATGCACGAGATAAGTATCTTTATCACAGGACAAAACAGATTAACTATTTGCACTGGGTTCACAGCCTCGCCTTCACCCACCGTTAAAGGAATGTGCACGTTCTCGTGTGCCAGTTGTGAGACCTATTAGAAGTGCAATAAGGGCACTCCAGCTCCGAGGGACTGAGGGTGCTTCTGCACAAGGCAGGAACGCCTACTGCAGCTGCAGGTGGAGGGTGATTCAGTAAGGATCCCCCTACACAAGCACCATCTGACAGCTACCACCCGCTCACGGTCCCCTTCTAAGTGCATGTGCTGGCTCTGTGGCACAGCCTGGCCTGCCTGCTGGAGAGCTGTTAAGAACAGCCTCCCATGGCTGTGGGAGAGCTGGTTTTGTATACCTCTTTCCAATCTATAGTGCAGAAAGCTCTAACCAAACCAGTCAGTTGGCACCATTAGTTTTTACACCTTAGGATATGAAAAGGCACAGGAACTGTAACAGCTCTAATGAAACCCAGACACGATTGCAGCCTGGCACTCTAAATCCATACCGACACAAAGAGACACGGCCAGCTGCATCCTGTTAGTGTCTGAAAAGGACAGATGCTTTGTTATAAATTTACTGTAGTATGAGGCTAGGAAGTTGTAGTAATTTTATCTGAAGATCTATGATTCATGCTAGAAAGGTTAAAGTTTTAATGACAACGAAACCAACAATACACAAGTAATTTCCCAAAGGCAGATTCACATTTTTTTTCAGTTTAGAGATAGGACACTGAGGTATGAAAAAGTTAGGCAACTTGCCTAGAGTCAGAAGATGCGTCATTGACTGAAAAAGGACAAGTCCAAGCTAAACCTGACAGAAATCTACAGCATGCTGGCGTGGCTCTATCATGTATATGAAGGGACTCTGGATGCAGGCATCAGAATGTTACACTAATCAGCCTGCTGCTTTAACAGCTGTTAATTTTGGGGTGAGCTGTGACACAAAAGCATGTGATGATGTCAACTGTTTTTAACCATGTATTTAAGTTGTTGTTTATGAAATGTATCTATTTTGGAAGTTACTAACTTCTTATGAGCATATCTGTTCCTCACTTCCACTCCTTCCAGATGGGAAAGATTCTAGTACAGAGGGTCAGTGATAACCTTTTCGACTATTTCACTCACTAAGCCCAGTGTAAGATCTGACCCATTTCAAAAGAAATGCTCTAATTACTCAGGTGCTGTGCCCTTCTCCACAGAGAGTAAAGAGTACCCCAAAATACCTGCATCTCTCCTCATCCCTCAAGATAGCAGAATGCAGCAGCTTCCACACTACTGCCTGAAAAGAATGGGCAGTATCTTACCAAGAGCTCATTAAGCTACATCCATAACAATAACTGACTTAAGAAACAAAACTACAAAGCAATCACAGTATGTATTTTCAGCTACTCAATCCTGAATCAAAGTCCAGTTAGAAGTAAGCATGAAACAAAACAAAGATTTTAAAAAATTATAGAATGGGACAGAAAAGTTACAGCTTATAAAAATAATCTAAAAGAATTAATTAACAGCTTTGACAAGGGCAGTCGATTTATGTGTTAAAGCAATTCACAGCTAGGTCACAGCAAGCACTAGGTCTTTATTGCTTTTGTCTTTTTCACACTGCAGCAAAAATGTAAACTGCCTACAGCTATCTGCAGGATGATGGACAACAGACACTTGGCTTCTCCTCACAATGAACTCCTGGTTTTTTGCTCCTCCTCTGCAGCCTTAAATCAGGAGCATAAATTGAATAAAGTATTGCTAATGATTTTGAAGCCCACAGCACATAACTGAAATTTACATACACATAAGCCATTAAGTGAACATATGTGATTAACTTAAAGGATGATGCATTCCATAAGGTAACTTCTTTTGTTCTTAATAGTTAGTCAAATTGTAATAAAAAGAATGTCACATATTTTGTACCAGAACTGAATTCTAATTGGTAGGAAATGGCCCACAAAACCAGCTATAAAAATCTTTGCTGAAGAAGTAGGGTGAGACTGACAGGTTTTATGTGAGAATTGCCAATTGTACAGGTTAGCTAAACAAGAATTTGAAAGGTTCTCCTGCATACAGAATAGCAAATTATCAGCAAGATTCTAGTGGGCTCTGCTATTTTTTTTTTCCTTGCAAATGGCAGCAGAGACACCTAAGAAGCAATCACAGCACTCAAATGTAATTTCAGGCACACAACTGTGGGCCCAGTTGTGGAAGAAAAGCTGTGTCTCTGAAGAGCACAACTGCAGGGTCAGAACTTTTTCTAAGAGTTCTGAAATGCTGGAATGCAAATGGCAGAATATGCTGTGCAACTCCATTCCTCCAAGTGTCCTACATAAAACCCTTTCATGAATCCGGAGATTGCCTCTGGGTAGAGTTCCCTCTCACTGTTCTCTTTTCCTTTTATGTGCCGTGCTGTAGCATCTCTGCATGAGTGCCTCAAACTGACATGCAAACTACAAGTCCTTGGGAGATTTAAGCAGTCAAGGATAAAACAGGGACTTTACTCTTCTTAATAATTTTCACTTAAACCTCAGCAAAGATTGGAAAGTTCACAGTTCAAACAACACTTAATACATGGTTTGCCCAGTCTTACTACAGGAAAGCATGTAGGAAAAGAAGAATGAAAGTAATTGTCTCTAAGAACTACTGTTCGTTAATGAAGAACTACCTACCCTCTTCTTTTAAAAGCATATTTTAGTGATGACTGTAGTTTTCTGTGTGTTACAGAAAAATAGAGGTGCGATGAAAAATCACACTACTCCAGTATTTTATCTGTTATATCGAATCAAATAAGTGGTATTTAAAAAAAAACCAACTAGGACGGATAGGGAAATTTTCTGCTAGAATAAGATTTTCAAGTACTGATTTCAACTACTCTGTTAATACTTATGTTATCTCATTCACCACTGGAGGAAAAAAGGAATTCCAGGTGGTCCAGGCCTTACCAGCTTGTAGCCAAATTTGTTCCAGAGCTGTCCACAGCTGCACAGGTCCTTGCTTCATTGCACTGCTCTGCATAGTTATTTCAGACATGGCCTGTTCCAGTCTTGATGCAGCAAGGGAAGAGGCTCGCTGTGATCCTATGGACCAAACAAACAAGAACAATAACGCATTTTATAATTCTTTGACTCATTAAGACAGCAGGTCTGATTCTCCACTCACTGCATCAGTTTTATGTAATAAGAACTCCACTGAACTCTGGCGTGACAAACTGAGGAACCATGTTTCATAAAAGGTTAATTTACTGAAAAAAACCACTAAACTACCCAAGGGCTGCAGCTCAAACAAGAAAATTAAGAGACAGACAGTAATTTTATAAAGGTCTGCTTAGCATTCATCAAGAAAGCAACTGTATTTTGTTCCTCTGGAAAGCAGAACTCTACCATCAAATATTTCCCATGAATACTTATTACTAATTTGTTTTAGAAGCACACTGTCACCATACAATTATAAAATATGTCCTGCTGATGTAAAATCTTAGTACAGCATTACAGAGCAGCTTGGCAGCATTCAGACAGCACACACATTTCAAGTGACATCAATATTTTTCTATTGGTTTAGAGGCAGCACGGTTTTTCTTTTAACCTTGGGGAGCAGAGAGCTCAGTGCTTTGACTATATTAACCTTTAGTATGTGCTGCAACTTTTATGCAAGAATAAAGTGTTTGGTGTCTGCATCTCTGGGACAAAACATCACATCAAAAGCTACTCCCAGGAAGAAGGCGTGGGCAGAGACCACATTTTCCAGTACCGTCAAGTGGGATTATACTGGTCAGCCAACCTCTCAGAGGGGTACCAAGAGGGTGGTAACAAAATAAGAAGCTACAAAATGAGATTTTAAAGTTGGCTTTGTAAAGCTTTGGGAAATAAACATTTTAACATACATAAGTTTGATGTGACTTTAAGATTGATAAACTCGTTCTCGGGAGAGCTGCTGAGACTGAAGCACTTGCGCTTATTAGCATTACTCTCCACTTTGTCCTTACAGGCTGACCTTGTAGGCCACAAGATTCTGGAGTCAAAATCCCACTTTCTCTCACTGCAGCCATCCTGAAGGAGCAGCAGAGCTTAGGAACAAGTACTCACAGAAGCTCGGGGCAAGGGAGGGGACAGAAGGACAAAAAAAAAAAAAAGTCAAGGGGCATATGCATTAAGTGGTCTCCCTGAGAGGGACTGCACGATTTTCCAGCTGGAGCAGAGCTGAAGAGAGGGTTGAGAAACCACATCTCCTTGACAAAGGAACATGGTCCCCTGGCCATGGTCCCCCGGCTGGTACTCCTCTGAACACTGAGCTGGGATCCAGCCTTCTGCAAGGCATGAGGGGAGGCTCCCCTCGTTTCCACCCCACGCTCTTTTGCAAAGACACCTGTGCAGCACAGGGCAGGACATTGCCCACAGCTTTTACTGCAGCCAGCACTGCCTGCCTCTCAGAGTGTCACGATTAGGGAGAGGCTGCAAATGCAACTCGAAGCCTAAAACTGCTATGGGAAATATTTGTCCCATTATCTCACCAATAGCTAATGTCATTCATTTCAATCAGAACTTCAAAACAGCGCTGCAGCTCAGGTGCCTCCCACAGCTCCCTTGGAAAATGCAAGTATGTTCTTCCTAGATGCATTTCTTAAATTCCTACGTATTTTCAAAGACATTCCTGATCTAATGTTCCAAGAGATGACAGTGCAGTAATGTAGGCAATTATGGCTTTAATGGTATAGTAAAAGACATTCTGCTTTGCACTGAGAATATAACAGTTTATTTAACAGATCCATCTTCAGCCCGATTCCTCCCCCTGCCCTGCCCACTCACACTCTTCTCCCCCATTCTTCCCTCCCTTCACCTGGGAGAAATTCCACAGAAACTCCCAGGAATTCAAGTCAGCCAAGGGTTGTTTAACACAGGGGAAACTACCAGGCACTCATCCCCAGCCATCCAAAACATGGACAGCTTCTATGCAGTGCAGAGGCAACAAGAAAATGGCCACGCGAACAGCTAGCAATATTATTAGGAGCACTTTGAAGTTAGGGCAGAACTCTTGCCTTCTAGATTGGCAAACTTGGAAAAAATTACATGGGTTTTGGCAATTTTGCAGTCAGCCTAACCAGATTCTTATATTAATGCTCCTGATCATGTTAGTATGCTTTAAAAGCAACTTTCAGCGTTCTATTTCTCTGACAAAGACTGCCCTCTTTCAGAGAGGCTTTCTGGAGCTGTGTTTCTTGCAAGCACCCATATGTAACGCTGGTCTGATTGCATTAGGTGGGCAGATGGGCTGGTGTTTTATTCACATCGTCACAGAGCTCAGGGAAATCCTTTTTCCTTGGAAGTCAATCCAAGGAGACTATGTCACTGTAAGGCACCTCTGTGTATTTTGGAGAGGTTCACACACTGCTGTGAGGCTGAACAGCCACGCGGGGTCTACTAAAGCATCCTTCCCTCACAAAGCAGGATTTACAGGAATATCACTATGAGCTATTTGCACTGAAAGGAACATGAATTAGCCATTGCTCTTCTTCTCTTCATTAGCCTGGTAGTTGCCAAGATGGGAAAGCCTGCAATTTGAGACTGATCTTCCCGAGTGAAGTAGGCTTCAGTCTGCAGAACCATAAAAAAGGAATCCAAGTTACTTAGCAATTACAAGAGAGGCTCTTTGCATTTAACAGCCTTTGGCATTCCAGTCCTTTGATGTTTCTTTTCCATTTCAGTCTACACAAGGAAGCAAACCACAGTAGGCAGAGACCATTGCATCTCTTCCCAGCCCTGCCCAACCTCAGACACAGATAAGCTCCTTGTTCTAGACACACACCAGATGAAAAGGCTCTCTCCATCCCAGCCCATGTCTGCACATTTCCTACTGCTGTTCTTACACATCTCTGCTGGACTGCTCACAGGAACGGTCCTTAAAGCTTATCAGCCCAAATAAACTCTGTAAGAGGTTTTTGCCAGGCTGGACCTTCTGGACTGAAAGGGGCTCAGCCACAGCTCGGAACCTCAGGCAAGCAATATGGTGACCCTGGGGGTGGGCTGAAGGCTACTGGAGACAGAAAAGGGTATACCTCTAACACCGCCGACTCCCTGAGAGAGGAAGTAGGCATGGATTGCACCGGTAATCACTCTGACCTCAGGGTGGCGGGGGGGAGCCTGAAAAGCTTCAAGCAATGTTAAAAAAAAAAGAGTCTCTGAATGTCTCATTATAAAATATCTCTTCCTAAAGAAATGTAGATCTTTATACGGTAAAAACCTCACAAAACCTGTCTCGCGGAACTTTAATGTTGTGTCTCAAAATACATGCAAATGTTAGCTTAAGAAGATATCACATCAATTTGTTATTTTAGTGCAGTTTCTTTCTCTATTTAACAGCTCCATGAGACAGAATATAATCTTCACATTTTACAATAAAGCCCTCCGCACATTTTGGAAAGAAATCAAAAATAACAAACTTTATTTTGATGTGATGAGCTCTGCATTTAAGCCATACAAAATATATCTAAATAATTTTAAAGCACTGTTCTAAGGTTGTTTTAAGACCAAGGAGGACCAAGTTTAATATTTTGCATCTCTGAAAAAGCTGCTATCAAAATAGAAATGTACCTCAGTAGATTTACCAGGCTTATAAGAAACACAGAATTCCCTAGCCTAAATCACTTCAGGCAAGAGCATTATAAGATAAGACTAAATCAGAAAAAGAATGAAACAGCAAGGCAGCTGACTGATATCAGTGAAATTAGTTAAGAACACTGCCTCAGTTAGGAGAAGATGAAGAAAATAAAGAGGAATTAATCTTCCTGGCAGTGAACCTAAAATTCTGGCACAGCAAATAATCTCATTGAGGTCTGAGGGAGAAGCCAGTGTCAAATCTGGCCACAGTAATCCTCCCTTCAGTGACGAGCCTGCGCATTGCAGCAATACTGCCACATGCTCCTGGGGGATTTCACAATGGAAACCAGAGCCTGTTCCAGAATGATAAAAACCAACCAACCAAACAAAAATTATCAGACCTCCTACCTCCTTCCAAGCAGCCAACCACAGCCGCAGCTCTGGGGAGGCACAAGGGTGAGAGGGGCTAGAGCTGTGCTCTCTAGTCTCACCTCCTACTGTCTTCAAAGAGGCTCCCAACCTGGACAACGGACCCAGCTGCCTCCTTTCTGCAGATGGAGAACAGCAGCACCTAGAGCCTGCAGAGCAGCAAGCCACAGACCCTTGCTGAAACTAGCCAGTGCCAGTCCTGCACTAAGGCAGATGGTGTAATGTCAGTAGGAGCGCCATCCTTCTGTCCATTGTGGGTGCAACTATGTTAGCATGGAAACCTAGGTTCTCAAAGTGGAGGAGGAATACATTTCCTTCTTGGCTAAAACCAAAGTGCAAATAATTTTGTGTGCATGAAAAGCTGGTTTAAAGCTAGTACTTTACATTAATTTGCTGTTTCTGGCAGGCACTACCATGGCGTACAGCACTTTTTGCTGAACTACAGCTGCTCCATCGCATGCTGGCCACTAGAACTGGGCTAAGAGCAGCCTGGAACAGGTACCCAACCCAGGTGCTTTTTGAGGAGGACACTACATAGAGACCAAATAGGCTGAGTTTTGCTGTGACTCTGGAGAAGGTACTGCAGGCCTGCAGCAGAGGAGCTAGCAAGAGGCAGGAGTAAGGTCTTAGAAGGGTGGCACAGCAGTACATTAAAACATCACAGACTCTGCTGGTGACAATTTGGTCTCAAAATCTCAAACTGTGCTGTGAAGTGGATGTAGCCCAAACCTGTCAACATTCCTTTCCCCGGACATTCACAAAGCAAGGCAAGGAATCTCCAGAAGAGCATGGGATCCACGCTCAGAATGCCTTTTACATACCACTAAGCACCAGCTAGAGCTGAAGGGGTAGGGATCAGTCTGGGCTCAGTCCCACAGTCTAGGCACCATAAGCCACTCACTGTTTCAGCAGCAAAGTGGGAATTGGATGGATAACAAAAGTACCATGGCAAATAATATTTTTTGGTTTTTATTTATTTCCTAGTAATGCCTAGTGGCTGATGGATTCTGCAAACTGATGTGTTTTCTGAACCATTCATACCTTCATTAGAAGTCCATTTTACTGCCCAGCACCAGGGATGATAGAATATATTTCACAGATCTTTACAATTATCTTCTAAATGATTTTGTATCACTAGGAAACTTTCATGTCATAGCCCTTCCCTTTTCCAGATAATTTCTAATATGCCAAACAGCACAGTATATCCTTTTCATCCATCTGTGCTGAATTTGGCCTGTTCTCTTTAATTAAAGCCAAAGACTATAGAACACTGCCATATAAACAATGAGAAAAATGACCTATACAAAATACAGAGACTCATCTCAGCAAAGGGTAATAAAAGGGAAACGGAATAAACAGATTAAAAATTACATAAATATGCGTGTATAGACTCAGTAAGATTACAGTGTCATAAATACAGACCCTAAGGGTTGAGCACTACAAACAAAAGAGCTGACATGCTGAAAAATGTTTTGATGTTTGAATGCTTGTATGCTCAAGACCTAACCTTACAATGCTTTTTAACAATTTGTGGGTGTAAACAGGGGTTAAACGCACATAGTTTAATCAAGTCATGTACTTAACACATAAGAATTTATCCTCCATCTCAGCCATATATGCTGAGCATGTGACTTCACTTTTACCAATTCCAGATGTTCAAGATTAAGACTCAGACAAATCCTAATTCCCTAGCCCCAAAGCATGAGACTTAAGTGTTAGGTTTTTTTAAAACTAAGCTTTTATATTCTTCTTGTCCAATTTTTGAGTCTGTGAGGTTCATTTTTTTGGAAGTGTTTCTTCTACATCCACAAAGGTAGAAAATTGCTTCCCTAGAAAAACCTCCAAGTTAAAAGGCAAGTTTCTCACGTAATCACCTGATTTTGAGAGTTAAGGTTTTAAAGGAAGCACCAAATATCACAAGATTTATGATGAAATCACAAGTCAGCAGCACTCTCTAAAAGCTTCCTTTCCCCTTCCCGCTAAGATTAGCTTTGATGTCTCGGTTATTTCCATCTGACTGTATCTGTTACTGTGAATGGGTATCTACCACAAAACAAAGCATCACAAGGTTTATGTACAAATCCCAAAGCAAATCACCCTCTAGTAGGAACTGACACTCTCAATCAGCTTTCCAAAACCACAATAATAGCTGGCTTGATCATGACACCTAAAAAGGATTAAATTTGGAGGGGACAAAAGGAAGAAAGAAAAAAAACAAGGACTGAATTATACAGTTCTTGCAGAAGTATAGTGAACTCCAATATAATAACTTTCATGCTTATCTCAGAGAGCTTTGTAAATGAAAGCAGGAACTCATCTCTTTGTTTTATGCATGGGGAAGTCAAGGTACACACACACACCACAGTGACACATTCTGCAGCAGAGACGGCTCTGAAGACAGATCTGGACCTCCTGACCACCAGCCCAGTATCACATGTACACACAGCCCCACCACGCCTCTCCCTCTCCCCCAAAAAAAAACCCAACATTCCTCTCTCATAAAAGCATGCATTTAGGATGGGAAAGCACAAATGTTGTTTCCTCACCAGAATCAGTATCATGAGCATCCGGGAGCGTGAGATGCAGTCCATTATGCTTTTTGATCACTGGTGTTTCAGTCACACTACTTCCTTTCTCAGAGCCACTGTAAAGAAACAAAACCGTGTTACCCATCTATCTTTCAGTGCAAAGACAACACTCTCTTCGAAGCAGGCAATAGTCTCATCTAGCTGCCACTGGAACTGAAAACTCAAGCTTTCCAGTTGCAGGCAATCAGCTTCCTGAGTGTGTTAACATCCCCACCCTGCCAATGGACAGGAAGCTGAGAGACACAGTGCCCATCAAGGCTTCCTGGGTACCTGCTGGTATCAATTTATTTGGCTATTGGGAGTCTTTGCAAACCACTGGAAGAGGAACATGTTGGCAGCTAGAAGCCAGACCCGAGGAAGCCAGACGGCAGCCCATGCCGAGGAAGAACAACCATCCCTTGGGCTTGTCCGCAGAAGGATTTGATCACAGGTCTGCTGTGCTGATCCTTTTGAAACAGACAAAATACCACCTTCCACCCAGATGGTAATTTCTTCATTTCAAAGGGATTAGGTTATTCTTTTCTACCTTTGTTGTGTTTCAAACAGAGGAGGAAAATAAAAGCTACCACATAGCATTGCTTTATAAAAGTAGGACTATCTGGTCTGCTCTTCTACTAGACTTCTGTCCTCATAGGAGAGGTCTTCCAAAGGGAAACTCAAAAAAAAAAAAAAAAATCACGCGCCTAACAAAAAATCACTTAACGCATATCTCCTGAGCCTTCCTGTCACCACATAGTCTGCCATCCCCCCAGGATCAGATGGTGATGATATCTCCTCTCATCATCCATTAAGGGACAAAATATCAAAAGGAAAAGTGACTGCCCTGGCTACTTTTTCTGGCACGCTGCCAAGACTGCAGCCAGCCTTTGGACAGCATTCCTTCCAGGGAACAAGCTGTCACAGAATCATGATTGCTGTGGACGCCCCATCTTCCCATCTGATCAGTCCTTTGGTAGGGATTGTGCAGGATTCCCTTGAACTTGTATTAACCTAGCAGAAGAATTAGCTTGGGACTGCTATTTAGTTTTAAACATGATTATTCTGTTACTACAGAAAACAACAGCAAAAGATAAACAGAAAGTTTTGCCCTTCCCAGCTAGCAATCTAGGACTGAAAGCCACGTGTTGTCATTCATCATAGTGGTATTCACATTTACAATGGCTAATTAACCTTTTACTTGGGCTTTGGGATCAAACATAACGGACCCTAAATTCCTGGGCACTTGACTGCACAAATCTCTGGCCTTGACTGGGCCTCCCTGTCTTCCATACTGGTTTCCACACTGATACCCCATTTGAGACTATCATGTGGTGACAGATACAAGGGAAAATGAAATTCTCTGTCCCATGCCTCAGGCTTGCCCAGCCAGGATTAACCCAAGTGTAAATGCCCTGGCTGGGGGCTGCTGGTGGAACCGTAGGGGCATTTCTTTGTGTGTTGTATATGCAGAAACACTGCAGCTGCACTTCAAAATATCACTCCCATGAGGCAAGGGCTGCTTTGATGCAGCAGCCATCACCACAAAGTCACACTTCAGGCACATGGCTGAACACTGGCTTATGCGCTATACTCATACGCAAAAGGACAGGTGAGGAGATAGGTGGATGGCATAAGTTTGGCCACAGTAAAAACTGACCACAGCAGAGCAGCATTCAGAAAAGGCTTGATGAGATTACCTCAGTTAACAAAATGCACCTCAGTACAGTCAAAAGCACAACATTTTAACTGGGAAAAGAGACTAAAATCCCAGCCTGAAAACCAAGTGGACTGCATTGTGCAAAACAGCCACTCCCAACGGCTTTATTTGTTATCCTGGAGAAGGACTGAAAATGAACTACTCCTTCAAAGCTGCAGTACAAGGCCTTCAGCCAAGAAAACTTTTCCATGTACCACGGAAGGGACAGTAGCCAGATGATTTGCCTTCCACATACAGCACTGGAAAGGCTGACAGTGGGACACGTTGCCACTCCACTGCCTATGTTTTTAAAAGGCAGTTGAGACAGTGGATAAAACAGTGACAAAAACTGATGAAGGAAACACCTGATTGTGAGAGACTGCAGAGGCACCAGTTCATCAGAGAGCAGACAAGAGGGGACTTGAGCCTGGCATAATGCATAGCTGCCTGGGGAGAAAGTATTGGGCTCTGAAAGACTCTTTAGCCTAGCAGAGTCATAGTAAGATTGCAAAGCCAGGAAACTTAGGCCAGACAAATGCAACCAAATATAACTAAAGTGCAATTTAATTGTGTAGACAATTAGCTGCTGATTGAACTAGTAGGTGCAGCAGCTCTCAACTTTATGTAAATACAGGCTTCTCTTTTCCAAGAGGCCCTAAAAAAATGTCTGTGTCCAAGTCTCACTGATAAGAATTCCCCTTAAGTTCCTTTGCAAGCCCAACTCAGAATATTTTACATAGTTGTTAGCTGATACTACTGCAATTTGCTTAATACAAGGAGCTTCCTGGGTCACTGAATCCAGTCAAACACTGCAGGTACCAAGTGCATTCTTGTTACCTTTCAGGCAGTACTCCCCAATAGAAAATGCTTTATGACATTTTTCAAGAAAGCCAGAAAGTCCCACTGGGAACAGCAGTGAAATACACATCAGAATTCCCAAAAACAAGAGCAAAGCAATTTGTTTTGTTTAGGCTTCTATGGCTAAAGCTTATCAAAAGCCTCTAAAGCTATCGCATCTTGGGTTTTTAAGTGTAACAGCCAAAGCACAGCTTGGAATCCAAATGCAGTCCAAATGGCTGGACTATTTGTCTCTTTTCCAATGTACTCTCTCCAGTCTCAGGCTTGCAGTCCCCCCTTACAAGAGTAAATCTTACGTCATAATTGTTCAGTGTGGATTTGACCAGCTTCATGAGGACTACACATGGGTACAAAGATTATTCATGTGAGAGGTATGTGATTGAATACTTAGCTAAAGAGACTAAGGCCTAAGGAAATCAATAATTCCAGCCTGTAAGAGACCATTTTTCTGCTGCTATGTAAATATCTTGATTTTTGTGTTTGGTCTGCTGCTCATTAGCTAAACCAACAAGGAATTACGAATAATCCCTCAAGAACAACTTGTGTGTAGTTACACATCATTCTGTACATATACTTCTGGTATTTATAAAGCTTACGTAAATGTATACAGAAACCGGGGAACAATATAAGCTTCATCAGTCTGCTGGTGCGACTGTTGCCATCAAGCATGCTGTCCTTCCTATCACAGAATCACAGAATGTTAGAGACGGGAAGGGACCTCAAAAGATCATCTAGTCCAATCCCCCTGCCGGAGCAGGAACACCTAGATCAGATCACACAGGAATGCATCCAGGCGGGCTTTGAATGTCTCCAGAGGAGACTCCACAACCTCTCTGGGCAGCCTGTTCCAGTGCTCTGTCACCCTCACTGTAAAGAAGTTTTTTCTCATATTCAGGTGGAACCTCCTATGTTCCAGCTTGAACCCATTGCCCCTTGTCCTATCACTGGATGCCACAGAGAAGAGCCTGGCTCCATCCTCCTGACACTCACCCTTTACATATTTATAAACATTGATTAGGTCACCCCTCAGTCTCCTCTTTTCCAAGCTCAAGAGACCCAGCTCCCTCAGCCTTTCCTCATAAGGGAGATGCTCCATTCCCTTAATCATCTTTGTGGCTCTGCGCTGGACTCTCTCCAGCAGTTCCCTGTCCCTCTTGAACTGGGGGGCCCAGAACTGGACACAATATTCCAGATGCGGTCTCACCAGGACAGAGTAGAGGGGGAGGAGAACCTCTCTTGACCTACTGACCACCCCCCTTCTGATACACCCCAGGATGCCATTGGCTATTAAACACCTCTATGGACATTACAGGTGAGAGTAAGATTCCCTAGACAGTTGTACAGTGGTATAATGACTAGGACAATATCCAAAGGGTGTGGGAAGGAAGAAAACCCAATCTGGTAACTTTCACACTTTCTAAACTTTTCCTTTTGGAGGTGAAGCAGATGAGAGGGAGGGAACAAACAGGGAACCTAGCACTGTTTAAATGCAGATTTACCAGACAAGGAAAAGGAGAAAGATGCTACATCCTTCACTACTTTCCTTGCCCAGTTAGCACCAGGCTATGCAACCAGCATGCAACCACAGCATATGACAGAGTCTTGGCCATATGCCTCTCCTTGGCTTACTCAGTTCAGGACTCTGTCACCCCCACACATTCCTGGGTGGTGCCAACTGCTGCAGACTGTGAACAATAGCTAATGGATGCTCAGCATTACTGGGGGCAGGGAGGATCTGCCCTTGATTCTGGACATCTGAATATGGATAGAGATGTTTAGACATTCAGATCAGAAACTCAGTTCAAACTGCTTCAATCTTAAAATTCTAAGTTTTGTTTGTTTTTTGGTTTGTGGGTGTTTTTTAAATCATTGCTATTAAAATCTTGCTTTTTAAAATCACAGCTAGAAATACTACTTATGTTTCTTCTTAAACAACACTGTTTATTACTTATTTTGCAAAAAAGGGTATCTAGACAATTAAAGAAGATAACTGCATCTCCATTATGAAATCTGAACTTGTTAGTGAAGAAAGCCTACCTGTGCTGTAAAACATTATATACCATCTGCCACATCTGCAACATATGTCTGCATGTCACCAGAGCCTCTTCAGGTCCTTTATGTATCCATTCCAGTTTTACTTTAGTGAAGAGTAAGCTGCAAGATGAAAAATAATAACTTCTGTTTTATTGGCATCTCATAAATGTGGAGAATCAGTATTACCCTAGTGAGATCCTGGCAGCCAGTGTTTTTACTTGCTTTGTATGTGCAGCAATAAAAGAAAACACCATAGCACAAAACATTTCATTTGGCTCAACTTTGATTCCCCACAAGGAGATGAGAGGATTAACAATATTCCTCAGCTGCAGTCAAAATTTGCGTCACAAAGCTGGCAGGACAGTGTTAAAAGCAATGTATTACAAAGCTAACAAGGTGAAACATACAGTGAATCTCATTTTATTTTGGACAGCATTAAAAACAGAATAAAAAGGAATTGCCATAATACATATGCCAGACTGTTTTCTTAGTCTGGCATCTTCTTACAGCACTGGCTTTTGTAACAAATTTCAGACAAAAAAACCCAGCACTTAATATACGCAGACAATTATGCAATGCCTCACAGGAAGGAAACACTTTTTCTTAACCCCAGTTGGACATCATCTCATGCCCTTGGGCAAGACAGCTGACAGCCCTTGTACATTCTTGTTCTAGGCAGTGTCACTGCTGGACTGTCCTTTTACCTAGAGAACACATACTTGCACAGAGCCCTGGAATTCAGCAGAATTAGGTCAAGCAGAAGTTGGAAGACAGATTTGGCAACAACATGAACCTACCACTTACCGCTAGCATGGCTTTTAACACCATCCTTCACAACATGCATTGTATTTTTTTTTACTTGCCAAGATGATTGAATTTATGTCTTATTTACTAATGTAAATTTACTTCCCTGCTTTAAATGTTTTAATAAAGTTCAAGATCTAGACATTTTGAATTAGCTCAATACGGCTAGTGATTAATCCACTGGATGCACATATATGTACATACATGCATCCAACATTAACAGCTGAATGTTAAAAATCCTTATCAACGTGACCTGCAAGCTCCTGGGGATTCCAAACAACTTCAGAAAGAGACAACAGAATCTGCACAGATGATGTTAGAGAAGATTTCTCAGCTAAATAAGAGATCCTTCACTTGTAATAAATAGAAAGCTGCAACCAAGGCACTGTGGTGCATACCTACCATAATGTGCTAAAATGGCAGTCCCAGCCTGCACTAACAACCGTTAGGGCTTGGTGGGGTGTTTTTGGTTTTTTGGGTTTTTTTTTTTTTTTTCCCCAAATGCATTGCTTAACTTGCATCAGAGGAAGGGTGGGGGTAGCCCAACTGTATCAACTGCTATAGGGAAGTCTGCTCATGGCCACTGCTATAGTTTAACCACACAGGATAAGCGTTCAACTAAATTCCCCAAGTACAAACTTGGGCAGATCGAAATTCATAATAAGGGAATTTGCCTTTGTCCTTTACTATTTTATATCCCTACTGTATACCTAGCTTTGATAATCTCGTTGCTGGTCTGAGCAAACCAAATACTAACAAAAACCTCCCCTGCTCTTAGAGATGCTGACCCCCTAACTGAAAGTAAGTGCCCTTATTATGAGTCAGGTAGTTATTTTTTTGGCTAGATCCATGGACTGCTCTAAAATTTTGGTAGGACAGAGAATATAACAGTGGACGCACTCTTAATAAAAATCAGACTGAATTCACAGGAGCAGGTAGCAATGGAAACTGGCCAGTGATGCACACAGCGGCTCTATATCTCTTAGTTAACTGGGCTCATGAGAACAAAGCTTGTTTCAATACAACAGAATATAGAATCAATCACTCAGAAGCAAGGAAGATATATATCAGTCTAGAAAGATGGGAAGTTACACCCTGGAGTGCAATGGTATTATAAAAGATAGCCTCATGAACATGAAGTTCCTGAACAACAATGCAGTTAAGAGGTCAAGCAACCCTTAGCATCCATATACGGAAGCACAATCAAGTAGGAGCTGGAAGATGTGGTTATTCCTGTTCACAGCATCAGCAAGACACTTACTACAATCTTGTTTCTAGTTCTTGCTCTTTCACTCCAAAAAAAGACTAAAAATGGGATGAGGTTCAGAAAAAAGTTATGCAAGTGATCTGAGGGCTAGACAAAACATGTCAGAAACTTAAGCTCAGTTTTTGTGGTTTAACTGAGAAGCAGCAAAGAAATTGTTTTGCCCCAGCCTGCAAGCACCTACATGGAGAAGTATCTGTGAGTCTTTAATTTAAAAGAAAAGGTAGGTATCAGAAAATACAAGGATTTGTTGGAAGCCGAAACTAGTCAAATGGAGATTTATAAGTAAATGCAGACACATAACTATCAAATAAAATAGTCTTTGCAGCAGCTACCTTGTGTGCACAGTAAACTGTGTAGTCTTTAAAGCCTTCTCAGCAAGATAGGATGACATCTGAAAAGTAATGGTAATGCACAAATAGAAGCTATGGGTTTGATGCACAGGCTCATGAACAAGCTTATTTGGACTGAGCTGTGCAGAGGGCTGAGACTGCATCACCACCTTCCTTCTGGCAATTACGCTATTAAAAATAGCCTACTAGCCCAAGAAACAAACACATTGAAAAAATCTATGGTACTTTAAGCATAAAGAATATTTTTTGAACCACTACAAACTTTTGAAAGGAAAGACCTAAAGGGCTGTATTACCCTCCTTACAGCAGAAAAGTGGTGGTCAAGGAGCCTGAGGCCTAGAGTACAGTCATATTATATCCCTGAAAAACTCCACGCTTTTGAACACTGTAAGGTGCCACTCTTAATATTAACGAAATAGAAGAATACAGGAAAGAAGACTCTATTAACAGTCAAACTATTATATGGGAGGGTTATATTAAGGGTTCCTTTTCCCTTTCACATTAGTAGGGACAGAGATGGCTCAGTTATCAGCAGGCAATTAAAATCACTACATAGTGTATTTAAACATTGCAGTTAAACATCAAAAAAAACCCACATCCAGATGTCAAGTTCTTCTCTCCATCACTCTGCTGTTTACTGCTTACAGTATGTATATGTCAGCTTCTTTGGATGAAGATGCAATGTTCGATCTCAGGTGAGAGAACAACTAGTGAAACATAGGAAAAGAATAAATCTCGCACAAAACCACAATGAAATCTCAGCATAATATTATCACCAGTTGTAATGCATAGGCACAGAAAGGCTAAACAAAACCATGCAACTTCAGCAACCATCTCTGCAGTGCAACACTACCATATCTCAGAGATAGTGCGTACCCTTAGCTGTTGTGGTAATTCACCTTTGGAACAGTGCTATTCATGATATCATGCAATAATATAATGAACCAAACCAAAAGGCAAATGGGAAGAATGTAAGTGGCAAAAAGAATCAAACCATACTGACATCAGGAGTAAACAATGCAATTAAACATGAGAATTAAAAGGTGGAAATACAAATCTGGACATTACGCTGTATGTGCTATATGCTGTTTGTATTTATCAGCTTCTTATAAGTTTTATAACAGCAAAATCAGATATATAAAAATCCAGGGAAAATACTGAAGTGAAGCAGTATCACTTATCTCGAGCTTATCATTTTCTTACTGAGACAGGACTCTTGCTACAAATAAATCTAATGAGTATTGTGTCACATCAGTGTCTGCACACAACTCTCAGGGGCATAAGTAAAAATTACGTATGCACAGATCTCACCTTATTATATTTTCTTAATATCATTTTACTGTACTTTTGCATGATGCTTGTAGTATTAAACAGAGCAGACTCTTAAAGCGATTCAACATATAAAAAAAGCCTCAAGATTATCAATACAGTCATTGGTAATTCTGGTAATTCTGTTAGCCTCTGAAAATGAAAACAGATTTGGGCTAAAGCAAATGAAAATAATGGAAAATAACCAGTGCTTACGCTTGATACCAGACTCTAAGCTCCCTTCTAGAAAATGTTTTCTTTTATAGTGTATGCGGACAGTATACAAAGGCTTCTATTCCCTGATGTAACATCAGGTTACTGCCACAAGCAAATACACATATCTATCACAGTAACATTAACTCTGGCAAATTAAAATCTGTATACAGTTTACTTTGCTGAGATATGAAGCTCTGAAAATTCAAAATTAGGTTTTCCAAGTATCAAAGTTTCAGTAGTATAAATGACATAAATATCACTATAATATGCCATGCATTGACAAAAAAACAGAGACTGGAATACTGGAAGACCTATGAAAATTTTCAGCAGCAAGTAAGCTACTTTGGTTGATTTCAGGAGATATACAACATCAGTCTTCATCATAAAGACTGATTTCAGCTGCTGATACTCACCATGTCTCAAAGCCTGGCCAAACACACCTACTTAGCCCTCCTGAGTCTTCTAATCCTATGTGGCTAAATGCTCAGCCTTTAAGTTCTTTAACATTACCCATGAAGAAGAGAGGCAGTTATTTCCTATCATTGATAATCTAATTACCGAGGTTTAACAGTTAATACTTATTAACAGAGGTTTCACATGTGCATATGGTATACTATAAATGCTTATAAGCCCATCTGTGGAAGAAGTTGTAAGTTGCTACATTTAATAATAACCTATTAACTACTTTATGGATACTATACAACGATATAAAGTTTTATTAATCAGTTAATTATTGGAGCTTTTTTAAGCTGCTTTAAAATTTAGGTTTTTTGTATCAGATGTAGCCCTCGAACTATACATTCACACAGCATCACAATGGGATCTCTATGACCTATCATCTGACAAGAAATAAATAATGCTAGTACTATAACAGTAACACATTCCATTTTTTTTCATTGAGACACTAAAATAGGAATAATGAGTATTATGTTGTCATTTACCTATATGTTTTACCATTCACTGGCTGCTTATAACCCCTCCAGTTTTTCAGAGCTTGTCAGCAGCTGCTCAAAGATCTACATGTCTCCCAGCTTTACCAGATCAGGGCCATCATTCCCCAAAGTCTTTCATTATTTACCCAGATTTGCCTACCTACACACACAGCTGCTGAGTTATTTTGGATTTTGAATACAAAAGTAAACAAAAAAAAGACACCAAAACCAGCAGCAGTATGTCTCAATTCACAGCAACAACTGCATACATGAGCATGAAGATACTGAACTTCTGCAACTAATATTTGTACTTTGTTTCTTTCTTTCATTAAATGACAGGATGAATGTGCCTGTTACAGACATTTGCCTGGAGAGAGAAATCAGAACCCTAGCCACAGCTCTGAGGACAGTGAATGCACTTTATCCAATGACTGACTGATGTGTTGGAGCAGCATGCAAATGCCACTGGGCAGAGACCAGGTCACCCTCCCACCCCTTTGAAGCCCAGATAAATATTCTTCACCAGCTCCAGTGAAAAGCTGTGGAATGCCATGACCTGGATAGGGAGACAGTCTGAGGATGCTCTCCGAGGAACTGGAAGGCATGGATTCAAACCTCCAATACTTTGGTCACTGAATTAGTTTCTTCCCTTTAAGGTAATGGATACAAAAGGATACAGGTGGATACAGGACATAGGCTGATCTAACAGAGCTAGAAAAAGGATGGAGGAGACAAGAAGAATGATCAAAGTTTTGGAATGCTTTTGATATATAGAGACAGTAAATAGACTTCTCAGCCTAGAAAAGAGGCTGAGAGAAGATATGACAGATTTATAAAATCACGAATAGCATGAAGAAGATCAGGAAATCAAAGCAGCCTGGGTTGTTTCAATTAAAAACGTAAGGAATATCCAATAAAGCAATCAAGCAGTGGATTTAAAATGAGCAAATTAAGTGCTTTTTCATACAACACAAAAGTAAAGTGCAAAACCCCATTGCTGCAGGATGTTCCAGAGCAGACACATAAATAGGTTCAAAAGGGGATTAGACAAATTCATGGACGACAGGCTCATCAGGGGCATTAAACACAACCTAATGCAACCTCTGGGTCTGAAAGCCTCTGAATCACTCAGCTGATGGAAGCGGGGGTGGCATATGAGGGGCAGGATCATCCTACTGCCATGTTTCTACAAGCTTTTTCCTGTGCATTCACCAGAGGT
>NW_010138405.1:64959-66659 GCF_000699245.1 Pterocles gutturalis
CAGACAAACCCTTAGTGTGATAAAGAATGGACACACATTTTGATACAGCAGAAATATGACTGTAGCCCATGTTCTTTTTATAACCCAGATTGTCTGGTCTTGTTTTATCTGCCAGTATGAGAGGAGAGTATGTCTGGAACTGTAGTATCTTCACAGCAAGTTAGCTGCTCAGTTTATCAGTTGCTGTGTTTAGCTTCAGTGGTGAGCCACCTATACAAGCCGATTAGTTAATATATACTCTTTCACCTTAGCCATTACGGTTTCATTAACCTTCCTAGAGCATCTGCTAAAGCCCTAGTCATGTTATCAATAAGAAAAAAAAAGTTGGCAAAATTGGAAAGCTCCTTTTAATCTCCTGCATTTTTGTTGATAAAGTCAACATCAAAGTTGCTGTCTTCTCAAATAACTCGGTGCTTCTTGCAGTCTCCTGACATTTAAGGGCACATTCTCTAGTTAAATTAATGCCAGCAACACTGACTGCAACCTCCTTTTATAACTTCATGCTGTGCCATGTTATCTATCACTTTCAAAAAAATAAATTGATCATATACTTTTACAGACATACAGTCCTTTTTTTATGGCTCCCTGCCCGTTTACCCCCCAATATGAACAAAAAATAATATGAACAAGAAGCCTGGTAGCATGTCCAAAGAACTGTTGACTTTATCTTCCCAGTCCAGGAAAACTATCAGACTCAGAACTGACATCTCCTTTAGAAGAATCAGAGCCCCAGCCTTGCATGGCAACAGCAATTCAGCTAATGTTTCTCCATGAACTATGACTGCAACAGCACAGCACAGAGTGAGAACAGCTTCCAGAGAAGTAGATTCTAGGCTATTTAAAAGTTTCAGTGACAAAGACAATTTGCTAGACTTAGCCTCACGGCACAAGGCACCTAGAAGGCTCTCACTCATAGAGTAGGAGGAAAATTGAAAAACAGGTGACCAGAAAAGCTAAGATTGCAGCCCAACCTGTCAGAGACTGCACAGCAAAAATAAATGAGTGGCCACTCATACGGCTCAAACTCTGGGTGTTTTTTCTTGGACTGCCTCCTCCTGCAAGCTGCACCTGATGGCAGAAGGACCTCCTGTCAGTCACTTGAAGGTCCTGCCAATGGACTACGGTGCATATCTCTGCATGGACCTGAATGTGACTTCTCAAGACAAACAAGTCTGCAGCCAGTCCAGCAACCTCAGACACCTACTTCAGGTCCATCAGAGTCACTTGTGATACAGAAGGCAAACACGGGTCAATGTTGATGTGACCCATCCAGAAACTGCCATTTACACTGAGAGAAGGTCTTGTAACAAACCCACTTTATCTGCTGCACCCAGGCAGGTTGTCACTTGAAGGAAAAACAACTAATAGTCTGCTGTTGTGGTTTTGAACCCAGCTAGTGGCAAACACCACACAGCTGCTCACTCACCCTCACCCCTCCCAGGCATGGGGGAGAGAATTAAAGGGGTAAAGGGAAAAGAGACTTGCGAGTTAAGAACAATTTAATAACTAAACTACAATAATATTGAAAATAATAATGATAATAATAATGGTAATAATAATAGCAATATATACCAATATACAGATGAGTTATACACAGTGATACTGCTCACCACCTGATGACCAAGACTCAGCCTGTTCCCAGATAACGATCCTGGAGCAAGGAGAGTCCTGAAAGCACAATCCTGAAAAAGGTAAGATCC
>NW_010138405.1:66690-84824 GCF_000699245.1 Pterocles gutturalis
ACTGAAAGTCTTCCGTGACTTCACCTTTCTTCAAAATCAAGCCATATCTAGTCATACCCAAGAAAAGGCGGCACAAAAGAAGGTGCAGTAAAACGGTGATTGGAATTATCGTCTCCTTTCCTTTTATTTGATCATTCATTTTGAATCCCAGACTTGTGGTATTTTGCTTTTTGTTAAGAATGTAGGAATCAAGCAAATTGTTATCAGAGCTGATAAAAACCCTTCTCTCACCCTGTGTTACATAGGATCCTTCGGGTGATACACCTGAAAAAAGCTTCTATCTTCCTCTCACTCTGATGAGGAATTGGCAACAAAATGATTTTGTGCCGTTACAAATCACACGCATATATTTAAATATTAAAATTAAATAAATATTTTCACAATTATAAGTTCTACAGCAAAAATGTGTGAAAAAAGTTTCCAGTTTTGCTATGCAGAGTGTTTACATCAACTTTTTATAGGTAATTTCCCTCTGTAAGGACAGTGTATTAGACTTTCCCTTGAAGCACTTCAGAAGGTGTTAAAGTGAGCTTTAATTTGCAAGTGTCCCCCTATGTTGTTTTGTGAACTGTTTTTTCTCTGACAGGCTCCAACTACATGGATTACTCCCCACTGCACTGGACACGGCACGTGTACATTTGAGAACTGGGGCCAGGTCTTAGGCATCCAAGACTAGGAGCTTAGAGGTCTACCTCCTATTTAATTTCAATCATTAATTCAGCAGCAGTTCAATGCATAGCAGATCTGAGCCCTGGCACTTAAATTCAGGTGACTCTGTGGTGCAGTATCTCATTTGTGGGTGGAAACAGACAATTACATGGCAATGTGCAAATGTCAGTAATGTACTGTAAACTGTGGTCCACTGTATTTTGCCCATGGTGGTGGTGAGGCCAACATCCTATAGCTTGGGCTGGGGACAAGGGAGAGCCATGCTCCATTTCTTGCTCTCGCACGGTTTCCTGGCTGGTCTTGCCCAAGTCACTTTAGCTTCCTGTGCTTCAGTTCTTCTAACTGCAGAGCAGATAATGGGAACGACCTTTGCAAAGCATTCGAAGAACTAGGTTCTTCATCATTGCCTCCCCATATGCTTTATGTTTAATCTCTTAATACTGGTGCTCTCAACTTCAGAGTTATTTGTGGACAGGAAGGAAAGCAGGTTGAGTTCCTCTGTAACTGACATCACTTTTAAAAGATTTTCTCATCTGTTGGGCCTGACTCTTCAGAATTTCATCAGATGTGCCCCTGGGTAAATCCAGCCAGCCCTGATTAAATAGGAATTCATTTGGAAGGGCAGAGCTGAGAATGATCATGCTGTCACAATCACTAGAATAACTCCTGATTTATAGAAACAGAAAAGGAAACCAGGCCTAGGGTCTCTAACGGCTGAGCTGAGATCTTGCCAGACAAGAAAAAAGCATTAACACGACAAAGTCAAAGTACTTAATATGCTGCCAATACTTCCTATCCCCAAAGACCACAGAACTGGATGCTTTACTTACACTTCTAAACTGCTGTAATTTTTGGAAAAGCTTCTAGGACATGCAGTTTAGGCAGCTTTTAGAGGAAAGGATACCAGGACTACGGCTAATAAAGTAACATTCAACATCAACCTCCAAGTCACCTCAATCTGCAACCAAGAACACACCTTCTGTCTGGAAAGGTATGTCAGAATCCTGATTCACATATTTAAAGTAAAATGAAATACCTTCTAATTAACCCAGTGTCAAGATAATAAAGTCATAGCGTAATCATATTATGGTTTTATAAATTATGCAACAAAATTCAGTAAAGCATAACCCTCCCACAAGATTAATGAAACATTTCTACACAACTTGACACATTTATGAAATCTTGCATGTTATTGATACTTGGAGCCAATGGTTTGAAACTGCATCACACCTCCACTGTATTAGTAAATTAGAACCACACAAAATTTGGCTTTGGTATAAAAACAATAGGCTTAGTGTAAAATAAGCTTTTTTTTTTTTTAATGCATTATGTAATGATGTTGGACCTCACTATCATTTTATTTTGGGGCAATATAATTTATGCCACTTTGGCAATACTCCAGCAAAGCACTTATAAAAGGTCTTCATCTTTAAGCATATGAGTAGTCCTGCACAGTTATTCCTCTCCTTAAAGCTGAGCAAGTGCTTAAGCACCTTGGTAGACCCAGCTCTTTATGAGGAGAGGGAATTTGAGAGTCTCTTTAACTGCTTAACTTTGCAGAGGACAAAGTGTAAACATGAGTAACACAAGGGACAGAGTCTGCCAATATTTAGTGCTATCTGCGAGTCTCAGGAGAGGTGAAAAAGAGAAATCGATCTGCCAGACACCACTGAATTTCACTATAGGTATGATACTGGTTCTGGGGCATGTGCGGGCATGTTTCAACCTATGTTCTGGCTAAGACAACCCACTATATATTTATGACAGTTTAACGGCAGTGCTTTTTAGAAGATGAGCTTGTTCCGTAAGATATGGAGCAGCAGGTTTCAATGCCAGCCTTAGAAAAGATAGGGAAATACATGCTTAGAAGGTGAAAGAAGTGACAGAAGTGAAAAAGACAAAAGCTCCCTAATTTCAGAAAAACAACCCCACATAATCTAGAAAAAAACTGTGTTGTGATAAGTAGACAGAAAACTGCTAGTGTCACCAAAGAAAATCCTAGAAAAAGAAACTGGTATTTTGCTACCAGCCGGAATCATATTTGTCTAAGTCTGCAAAGCAGAGCCATGATGTAATTGCAGTCTACGTTACCACCAGTGCCAGCTGAATGCAGTGCAGTAACAGCAGCAGGAAGACACAGGAGCGTGACCTTTAATGCAGAACTAGCAATCAGCGTACAGACCCAGGTCTGTACTTCAACAGCCAGATGTCCTAAAGATCATGCTACTGCAGCCTCACTCAATCCTTCACTGGCATAACTAAGTTAACCTAACAAAACCTGTGCTTACCATTTGGCTCGGCACAGCACAATGACTTACAAAAATCAGACAAAACCGTATTTACGGTAGTGCTGGTTTGCTTTTTCACCACAGTGTTTAGTGCACATTTAGTGCACTAAATTACCTTATGAAGTTCCTTTATAGTTCCTTCATCCTGTACAAATTGCAGGGTCAGGACTTGTAGCCCTTAATCCCTCTCAGGTTTGAGACCAGGAGACCAGCATTGGCATTTTTTGTCATGTTGTTACACTTCCACACAGTCTGGGTTTCCCACAGATCCTAGGCCAGTTGGCTGAACTCGTATCATGATAGCTCTCCTTAACCATTACTCTGAGACAAAATCAAACTCAGGATATAACAGTGAACTGAATGTTCACTGTTTGTGAAACTGTATGTTTCCAGTCATATTGAAAGGGATTACCGGGATTGAAACACACTGGGAGCACAGTCCAACTGACTGTATTTTTTTTTTTTTAATAAATCCAGCTTCTTCAATGTAGGTAGAGACACTCTTCTCTGAGATAAAGTACGTGTGCTGCCACTTCAGCATTTCAGTTTAACCTAAATATTGGGTTTTTTTTGGCACAAATACAATTAAACAACAACAAAAAAAAATCTTTAGATTTTCTCCTAAAGATTTCCCAACTATATGCATCAACCCAAGGACACTACCTACTTACAGAACCCAATTCCACAGCTTGCATCTTTGACTACTACTTCAGCACAAGGTTTTCCTAGCAGAGAGCTGTGCCCAGTTCAGCTGAACACTCATACAGTTCAGGATCTTGCAGGCTGTATTTTAAAGGTGAGACTTTATTTCTCAGCCTTGCTGGAAATGGTAACTTCACTGTTGCATGTATGGCTCCAGCAGGTCCACCTCACACTGTACAAATAAGCTGAGTCACTGCTCATGAGTAACAAAGAAAAATCAGCAGTCTCTCAACCTGTCAGAAATACCTAACAAATTCAAATTAGAACTGACAACAAAAACTAAAAGCCTCAAGAGAAAGGTTGATAAATACATACATGGTTAAAAAAACAAAACTAAAGAGAGAATCCATGGCAGATTGAGTCTAAAATCAGATTAATGGATTATTTTTCTGCAATGTCTGTTACATCCCAATGTGACAGATCTCACAGATGTGCTAAGATGACACAATATTACAGATCCCAAACACTGCATGTGTGATCAAAGAAAATCCTTTAGCAAAACATGCATAGTTATTACATTTTAAGTGTTCAAAAAAAGCAATATTTGGCCTTCTTTCAAGAATAGCCTGAAAATACACCTCAGTCTAAAACTGTTAATACAATGTAAGTGCTGGATAGAGTAAAATAGTCTAGACTGCTGAAAAACAGTCTCATTCATACAGCACATAGCAGGCAATAGTATTGGTGTTTTTGGATTTACTTCTTTTGGGTTCTTCACCCACAGATGACTGGAAGAGTTTGTTTGATTTTGGTTTTTGGGAAGGTTTTTTGGTTTGTTTGGGGTTTTTTTTGAGAAACAGTCAAGCACTTAGCAACCACTGACCTTTATATATTTTTAACACGACAGTGCTTTACAAAATTGAGCTCTGTTCCAAACTTTAGAGCTAAGAGAGCAATGAAACAGGTAAAAGGAACTAAGCATTTAGGGACAGACAGTCAGCTGAATGGAATCAGCTCTGTTCAACTGAAATGAATGGATTTTCAGCTCTTTAAACTAGCTGTGGATCTGGCACTCGAGCTTCAAGTCAAAAAAGCTCAAGCAGGATATTGTCAACTCCCTAAAAATGAGCATGCATCAGATAAACACAGAAACAAAGCGCAGGGTCAGCACAGTTTGATCAGCTTGTACCAGCTGACTTCCTTCTTTATCCCTTCAAATAAACCATTCATTTGCGGAATTCTAGCCTGCAAATTAAAAAAAAATAAAGCGAGCTGCTTGAAACATTCCCAGTGACTCAAAAAAAAATAATCCAAAACCCCAACAAAAAACCACAAAACAAAAAAAACCCCAAACTAAAAACATTCAGTTCTTCCATCAGGATCCTGCAGCTCAAAAAAAGAAATTAACAGAAGCGATGACAAATAGCAAAGCCCCAGCCTTTCATAGGCGAAAGCTTTATAATTTCCCTTCTCCTTTGTGGGGAGAAACCCTGTGTGGAAATGCCTGGCTTCTGCGGTGCTGCCGGTGCCGACTGGTGGAGCAGCCCTGCAGCAGAGCTGCAAGGTGCCTGAGGTTAAACTCTTATATCTCAGCCAAGGAGGGAGACAGAAAGAGGCCGGACTGAACTCCTTCACACCCACTCCTGCTGACAGGACACAATGAAATCCCCGCGTTTACTCTGTGTCATGTATCCTGTTAATTCAGTACAGTGCTCTCTGCAGAATAAGAGACCACAGTACACTAGGATAAATCAGAAGTGTGTATTTATAATCCCTGCCTTCTGATAAATTAGCAGCATGTACCAGTTTTTCCTTGAAATAAGTCTGTAGGGGAGGAACAGATGTCAACCCGAAAGCATAAGAGTATTACATCTGTCCTGTGTTTTACTATCCGGCATAAAAAAAATGCTTTGCATTTATGTGTGCCTCTACTTTCCCTCTTAAAAGGCCATTGCGCAAACCAGCTGTAATTCAGAGCACACAATTTAATTCCTATTTCCTTTCTAAACCAATATATCCAAAAGACAGGTATAGTATTCCTCTCTGTTCCCACCACACTGAAGGCATTGTATTTGTATTATGCCCATACATCAAGTACCTTGCTGAAAAGATATCCGAAGTCACTGTACAGAACTCCATATGCCACAGCAACTGAAAGCGCTCAGGCTCTCTGCTGACCTGATTGGTAGCTTTGCCTCCGGAAGGCTTAACAGAGCCTGTCATTATGTACATGATATATCCTACCACAATTAATTCCCTCAGGGAATGACATCCAGAGGAAGCACGGTTCAAATACACAGCGTGCACCTGAAATTTGACATTTTGAATCAGATTCCCAACACCAAGACGCCTCAATGGAAGATCTGACATTTTTATTTTCCCTGACTGCAGATAAATGGCATAAACTAAATCCTGTCATAAAGAGACTGGCTTAAAAACTGTTGAAACATACAGATAAAAATCAGTGCTCTTTGTTCTTGAACAGATTTGATTTAATTCATTAGAAATCCAGAAGTTTAAAATTACCCTGTGCCATTTAATATAAGATGAAGTAATAGCTTCCTTCAGCCTTAGTGGAAAAGATTCAGAGCTGTAATCCTTTTTCAAATAATTACCCTGTTCATCAGTTTTCAGCATAAGATGACTCCAAGCAGAAGAGAAATGGAGAGATCAGCTATGAAAGCCTCAGTAGATATATGCACTAAGCTGAATGGTGACGAGAGCACTTTGCAGGTGTTTGTCAAGTGACAGGCCTGAATCACACTAAAATTAGAACTGTGAGGGAAGGGCAAGAGCATGTGAAAGTAACAAGTCCATCTACCATACAAAAGGATCTTTGGATAAAAAAATTAGGGAGGGTGGGTAGAGATGCTGCCTGGGTGAAGCAGTTCCTCAAAACTACAGCAGTGAACTACTGCTTTCACACACATAACCTGTGGTTTTGACTCAGCCATGAGCTGCTGTGTTTCACTACCCAGGGAAATGAGTCTGTAGAGAAGGGAAAGTTAGTTGCTGACAAAGAGCTGGCACAGCTTACCGTTACCCTGTCTCAGGAGGCACGTACGAATATTTCACTTGTGCAATTCCAGGCTGTGGAATTACATCCTTACTCAGGATAAGTACTGCCACCCAGTACTCAAGGAAATCCTGCATCAGCTTGCATGAACGATTCTCCCTAACAAAAATGGCAACATAAAATCCAACATGCTGACTGAATAGCACTGCAAATCACATCCTTGAGGTCGATTCCTATAGCATATTCAGGACTGCAGTCAATAAACTTGGGCATCTTTTTCCTGGAGGCCCTAGAGAAGTTAGTAAAAGCACAGACATGTGAGTTGCAGTGCATTTTTAGCATTAATGAGACACAGAATGAATTAATTTGGAGAAACATCAGCTCTGCTGGAAGCTGACAGATTCCTTAATGCATCAGATTTGCGATTGCTCATGGCAGGACCGATTTCCACCGCCCCCCCCAAATGTGTTTTTCTTCCACTCTGTTCCTTATTTATAATGAGGTTCTACAGTAGCCACATTTGGCAGATTTTATATAGATACAGGCTTTCCATTAAATTTTTCCTAATCCCCTTCTCCTCCTACTCTATGAAAAAATTGCAGCTCTATCTGTCAGGTCTCTCCAGGTATAAATTTATTTTTCAGGTAGTACCTGCTAGTCAGTCAGCCTCAATACATGATTTTTAGTGAGATTCCAGTTACTCAGTTTCATTTCTCCACTGAAAATGGTAAATAATGTCATGTGCTTAATTCACTCAGATCTGGTGAAGTGTGCTTCAGTAGATCCATGTATTCCAGATTGCCATCTCTTTTGAGCAGTTTGCTGTTTCCAAAGGATACAAATTCTGATCTTTATATTCAGGATTACAGCAGATGGACAACTGAAGCCTCAAGTACAAAAAAAAAAGTCACCTTTGCAAAGCCACTGCATCATAACCACCACAGCACATAGATTTCCAAATCATAAAAATTATAATCTAGACACTACTTCAGTTGTAGAACACATCATCAACTTGGTTTGCTCTGTAATATGATCCTGCAAAAATTACTCCAGCAAAGACTACCGTGGGAAACGGATTAAGCCACTGCAACAACATTTCCCCTCTCCATGTAAACTGCGTGTTCCCCCTTGTTAAAGCCGCTAATCCCATTGACGGGATAGCCTGGTGTGGCTTGGTCAGCTCTGCACCACTGCAACCCACTGCGCCCTGACTTAAAATATCACATTTCAGTGCAGGCAGCATCTGCAGCAGCAGACAGGAGAGACTCTGTTCAGACAGACCAGCCCTCGCTGCCTGAACTGCGAGTTAACTGCAAGACTCCCCGTGTTACAGAGAAAACACGGCCAGAGCACTGGACTCATCCCTCCCTCTCCTCTACCATGGGTTGTGCCTCAGGACACATCCATGTGACAAATTTTTCTTTTGCTGCCATTAATAAAAGTTAAACTGCAACTTACCTTGTCAAATGAGTCATTCCACAGTTTATTATTGCTACTCGGGAAGCAGGCCTAAATTACCAGAGTGAAAGAAATACTTTGCTCTAAGTTGTGTCTCCGCTTGGGTCCTCAGCCAATTTTTCTTAAGTTTCAGAGTACAGCCCAGTCCCAAAACACCTATGACTACTTCTTCTAAGCATGGTAGACTGGCAGAAGAAGGAAGCCACAACCTTAGCAGCAGTGATTACAGCTGCGTCTCAGGCCCCTCTGTCCATGGAACTGAGCTGAACTGGCTGCTGTATTGCAATCCCGTTTTGAACACTAATACCATCCTGCAGGGAATTGCGATCTACAGTTTTGGGAATTTTGTTCTAGAATTTCCAAGAGATTAACCTGTCCAATCCACAAACATTAGTTTATGGACCAAAAATCACAAGCCCAGTCATCCAGGAGACACCATGCAGAAACTGCTGTGCTCTTACAGCTGCTATACAACAACACAAAGCTAAATGCTCTTGCAGCCCAGAAAGCCAACTGTATCCTGGGCTGCATCAGAAGAAGCATGACCAGTAGGTCGAGGGAGTTGATTCTCCCCTTCCACTCCACTCTTGTGAGACCCCACCTGGAGTACTGTGTTCAGCTCTGGAGTCCTCAGCACAAGAAGGTCATGGACCTGTTAGAGCAAGTCCAGAGGAAGGCCACAAAGATGATCAGAGGGCTGGAGCACCTCCTGTATGCAGACAGGCTGAGAGAGTTGGGGTTGTTCAGCCTGGACAAGAGAAGTCTCCAGGGAGACCTAACAGGAGCCTTCTAGTACCTGAAGGGGGGCGGCAGGAGAGACGGGGAGGGACTCCTGATCAGGGAGTGTAGCAACAGGATGAGAGATAACGGTTTTAAGCTGAAAGAGGGTACATTTAGACTAGATATTAGCAAGAAATTATTTACTGTGAGGGTGGTGAGGCACTGGAACAGGTTGCCCAGGGAAACTGTGGATGCCCCATCCCTGGAGGTGTTCAAGGCCAGGCTGAATGAGGCTTTGAGCAACATGGTCTAGTGGAAGGTGTCCCTGCCCATGGCAGGGGGGTTGGAACTAGGTGATCTTTAAGGTCCTTCCAACCCAAACTATTCTATGATTCTGGGATGTAGTTAAGCCTGAAACTTACTGCTGTCATGGTTTAACCCCAGCTGGCTTCTCCAATACCACATAGCTTCTCACTCACCACCCCACCTCCCACCCTCATCTCCCTCCAGTGGGATGGGGGAGAGAATCAGAAGAGCAAAAGTGAGAAAATTCATGGGTTGAAATAAAGATAGTTTAATGAGTAAAGCAAAACAAGGGATCCATTCACTACTTCCCACCAGCAGGACAGGTGTTCAGCCATCCCCAGGAAACGGGGCTCCATCACGCTTAGTGGTTACTTGGGAAGACAAATACTGTAACTCTGAACAACCCCCCTTCCTTCTTCTTCCCCTGGCTTTACATACTGAGCATGATGTCATACGGTATAGAATATCCCTTTGGTCAGTTGGGGTCAGCTGTCCCAGCTGTGTCCCCTCCCAGCTTCTTGTGCACCTGCACACTAGCAATGCATAGAAAGCTGAAAAGTCCTTGATTTCTTAGCAACAACTAAAGCTATCAGTATGCTATCAACATTCTTCTCATACCAAATCCCATACCAAATCCCATACCAAATCCAAAACATAGCACTATTTGAGCTACTAAAGAAAATTAGCTCGAGCCCAGCCAAAATGAGGATAACTGCCTACATTAACTGATCCTGTTATTAATTTATTAAAGCAGAGAGAAAGGCAAAAGTTGAATTTTTCATTAATAATTCTAACCAGAACTCTGCAGCAAAGATTGAAAACCCAGACAGTTCTACTAATTTTAGAATATTTCTATTATGGGATTTAGTGCTGTAGCTGATTTAGGGGGAGTAAAAAAAAAAAAAAAAATCTTTCCATCCATCAAACAAAAGAGATGGATTTAGTTACATCTGGTCAGCTTTCCTTAACACATTGAACTAAATTGCTTTTACTTGGGTCTTTACTATTACATTTGTCCCCTTAAGCTTCATCTTTTAATACCTGTCCTATATCTTGTTAGGATCATTTAAATGAAATTTAAAATCAAATGCAAAACCCAGCTTTTAATTAACTGAAGATTTTAAGGAGGCTAAGTCACCTTTTTACAGGAACACAGGTGCTAGCTCCTGTAATATGGTAAAACTCCAGCTCTGGTGTCCACATTCTGCCTCTCTACAACCATCTCACCAACTTCAACTAGGCAGATTATTATTCCTAACCTGCCAGCCTAGTCTGATACATGCTATTGTTATTCCCTGGTAAAAGAGCTGTTCTACTCTTCCCCACTCACAGCTGCATTTCAGTGGTGTACAAAGTGATTACAAAATGTTTGATGCATCCCAGGGCTGCTGGGAAGTTCAAACGGAATATCATTGCAAGGAGTCCGGGGCTGAAATGGTTTACTACAGTTATGCACCATTTAGGAAACATGCTTTTGCAAAAGAACAGCTTTTTGCTTCCTGTCTACTGGGGACAAACAGGGTCGTACTATGCAGAAGAGGTGAATTACTGGATTTTCTGATTTGCAGAAACAGCCCCATAAAACTACATAACAGCTTCAGATGGATTTTCTACCTTCCCTCAAGGCCAAAGAGCAGATTTGCGCACTCTCTCTCACTGTTCTCTCTTCTATTTTCCACACCTCCATTACCTTGTCTGGTGCTCCATGTACTCTGCCACCAAATGGCTAGAGAATTAGTAGAAGCAAGCAGCTGTTGCTTGAAAGAGGAAATACACGGAAAGGGAGAATCCACTTCAGTGCAGTAATCCACTTAGTTTTATTGGAGGCTCATAATGTGAATTTATGTCTCATCCATTTGAATAGAAAGTTACTGAACTTCAGAAAAGACAATTATTCACAGACAACAGAAGAGAGGGTCAGGTATCTCTTTAAAAACTAGTGGTTTTTTGGTTTATGAAGCCAGGGATAAGGAAACTCATACGTAGACTGTCCAAATACAGCCACAGCTTTAGGGAGATAGAGCCAGGGCCCAGTACTGTACTTTCAGCTTTCTTCAGCAAATGCTATGCTTCCTTTAAAAATGTCTTCCTGCTCCTCATAAAACATCACTTTGTCAACAGAAAAGCTCTCCTCTGAAGTTTTATGAGACCTTTTTATTAACAGAATAATAATTCTTTCTGCCGTTATTCAACCAGGCTGTCACTTTTAGGCTAGGATTTCTGTGAAAACCTGAAAAAGGGGTGATTGCCTGGTTTCCAAGGGAGGCCAATTCCTGAGGGCCATGGTGAGAGCCTAGCTTTCTACTGCACCTCCAACATGTGCAGATTTGGTTAAGCTGTGCTGATTATCACTTGCCGCATCTCTCATTACTTTTCTTACTCATTCTGCTATCACTTGTTACATATGCAAATGAGCACACAAAACACAGAAATTAACAGTGTGTATTTATATACTCTTCACTTAAATGCCACAAACTGCCCCTTTCCAAGTCCTATGTAACTTCCTATGGATTTGCATCCTCTGCCCCGTCCCCCCATTGCAATCTGTCTCCGTTCCCCCCTGCCAGCCCTTCTCCCAGAACCCTCTGGGAGACCTCACGGCAGTGCTGCTGTCATGTCCCTGTGTGTCGTACCTGCGGCATGTGTGCGTGCTGTCCCGCTGGTGGCTGCCAACCCTGGCACAGTATGGCTCAGCTTTGTCTGCCCCCTCTGGCCTCCACTCAGCCAGCTACTTTTAGGAAACTTACAGAAACTCAATTATCTCTGGGACTCCTAACATGCTGTCAAAATTTGTTTTAAAATCAGCCAATATTTTCAAAAGTGCTCAAGGTTTGAAAAGCCCAACTGCATAATCCTCACTTCTTTAGGAAAACAAGTTAAAAAAGCAGGAACATAATTAGAACGCTTCCATCTGAAGGTAAAAGGACCAAGTACCTTCATAGGTTTTAGGCAAAAAAACCCCCACAATAAACACAAAAAAGCCAAAAACACAAACCAAAGAACCCCGAAAGCAAACAAATGAAAATTTCTAAATAGCTTTGAAAATACAGTAGTAGCTATTAAAACAGCATTGCACACAGAACTGAAAAATAAGCATATTTCAGCGGCTGGATCAGAGGCTGATGTCCTGCTCATTGGAAATATTCCTTCACTAGCCAGAAACTTTGTTTTGTTACTATAGTTACTCTCACTACAAGTGGCCCTGACTAAGGCATGAGGTATTTGTTACATAAAACCTCGACGCAACTGTAGCCTTAAACTTCAGAAAGTACCAGCTCTGTGCTCTGTGCCGCTTGCAAATTCTATTCCAAGCTCAAACTCAAGATGCTTTCATGCCAATTAGGGCATACTCTTGAGCAACGGTTTAATGGTACTATTTAAGTGCTGAAAACATAACCCACATTGTTCACAATATATACTAAAACAGTGAAGGAATTTAGATGGACTGTGCACTGAGCAAGATGAGCAGAGACTTCATCCCCAGACAGTTACACTGTCAGCAGTGGCTGTCACGTACAAGAGAAACTAACAATCGAGTTTAATAAGACTTGCTGAGAGGCTGTTGAATTTGATGGAAAAAATGCATGTAGACAATTAGAAAACACATATCCTGCAGCACTGTGATTTTCTGTTTTGTTACACTTTTATCAGCTTAGTTTGATAAAATTTAACATCAGTAAGGAAAAAATAAATATCTTCCCTTTCTTGGCCTTTACTGCATTTTGGTTTCACAGATTTTTTTTGTGTGTTCTTCTGGGGGATATTTTCAGCCAAACTGCTATTATGCATAATCTTGGAAAAGTGGCTTATGAGATCCCCAGTGAAAACAGGGAGATGACAGGACCTCACTTTTTAAGGTAGTCATCTGATGCCGATACTCCAGTGCTATGTGCCAGTCTGATTCAGGTCATCTGCACTGTTCGGAGCTGTATTTTTTTCCCTACTTGGGTAAGGTAAAGCAGTGTAGCTTCCATCCTCTTCATCTTGAAATCTAGACACTAAGCCTCTTCCTAAAAGGCCAACAGCCCAAACAGAACCTGCTCACAAGTGAAGATGAGCACAAGTGCCAAGGTCAGAAAACACAGCTGTTTGTACACTTGTTTTCTTGCACAAAGCATCACTCAAGCTGGGGGCAAGCCAGTGATGAGGGATTTTTCTACTACAGTGCTGATACAGGGCTATTAGTTAACTTCTGAAATGGTAGATGTAGCCATTTACGCTACATAGCTTAAGCTTTACACAATTTGAATGCTAAAGAAGACTGGAATGGTATCTTCCTCTTTCCTTCATCTTCCCTTCCTCCCTTGGTGCTGACACCCTGTACTGTTCTTAGCATGCAGAAATCAGTGGTGTTAATTTCTGTGTTCACACATCAGAGGAAGCATTTAGAATTTCTTCATTCATTTGTGAGAACCTGTATATGGCTTTGTCCTTAATGATAGAGAAACTTTTTTTTTTTAAGCTGTGACATTATTTGCAACCAGTCTTACAGCTTATTACAAACCCATAAGTGCTGAAGAGCAAATCTACCCTACCCTGTAAGAAACATGATTTCCTAAAGGTGCTGTTTGGACACAGAATGCCTTCATCGGTTCTTCCCTGTAATAACAGTGCTCACAGTGACACCTAAACCCATGATTTTTGTCTCTCCCATGTCTTGCAACTAATCCCAGACTAATGGCCTAATCTATCTAGGCAAATAATGAGTACCTGCTGGAACACAATTTGTGAGTGTTGCTTCTAGCTTTTTAGGGCACTGCAACTTTACACTGTACCATTGCTTATCCTGTGTTAGAGAAAAAAACTCTTGTTCAGCTACAATATTGCTTACACCCAGAACTGCCAGATTCAGGACACATATTGCTATGCCTTGTAAAATGAGACACTGCCTCTGCCACATGCAGGGGCCAATTACATGAGATCAGAAGTAGATATTGCCATATCTAAAAGACAGTTTTTGCATCAGAAGTTTGCAGGTGGTCTAGGAGGAGACATGAGCAAAGTCTAAATTGCTAACTGATGCACATCCAATGAAAAAAACACACTGCAAGGATTAAGTACGTTCTGAGCTGGTAAGGCATCTGAAGAAGTTATTTAATTCTTTTAAGACAGTTTGACCTCTAGAATACCAAAGATCTGTATAAGAATTCTCCATGTGCTTTCCAATGTTACTATCACAGCTAATGAGCTGAATAAAATACCCCTGCAGCAGCTTATTTAGATACTATCCTTCACAATATCATCATAGGGCTTCAGAAGTTCAATGTTTTGTTTCTACATCCCCCAAAAATATAAATTAGAAGGTTAAGTCTTAAGTCAAGCTTGCTTCATCCTCTTCCTTTCTATCTATATCAGTCAATCCTTTTTAAAACAACAAGGGTTGGATTCAGATGCATTTTGCTTCTGCAATTTTACTTTTTTTAAATTATTAAGGAATGTAAGGGGGCTTTGCTCAAAAGTAGTCTTACATATGTGTGCCAAAACATGGCTACCAAAACTAAGTAGCACACACTATCTGGGGTGGCACAGAGAGAAAAGAAGTAACACCAAAGACCCTAGGCTTTCAGATGCAGGTTTTCCTGCCCTGCAAAACCACAGATAGTGCACACTACACGCACAATTTGACGTCATTACCCTAAAGGATCTCCCTTGCTCTTCCCCAGGGACATTTTGCACAGGACTATGCCCCTGCTATGCAAACCCGTGACATTTGCAGGTGGCCAGGGCAGCAGCAGGCAATTGCTGGTTGCCACTGAGAAAGAAGCAACATAATCCCAAAGTTGCTGGTAGAGCCGGCTTCAACCCCTATTATATTTGAAAAACATCTAGTGTGAAAGAGTGCATATATATTGAATTTTTTTTTTTAAAGTGGACTTGAAAAATAAAACCTTTTTCCAGTTGGCATTTCCAAACTGACAGTGTGCAGCCTGTTGATTAAGATGTGACATAGTTTATACCCCTGACAATGAAGGAGACTCCAAGCATTTCCATCTGCTTTTAACACTACAGCAATAAACAAAAAAATGTACTATCCAGTTTAGTTTCAGAAGAATGTTTTTGATTGAAAGAGAATTCAGTATATGTATCACGACTCCTACACACAATTGTATAAGAAAAACAATTAACTCCCAACTTGTGCACAGCTGTGAACAAGTCTTTCTACAGAACGACACTATAGCAGTGGCTGAGAGAGGCAGAAGTCTCTGTGCTCCCCCTCTCAGGAGCCATTCCTTCTGGAGGTGTAGGAAGAGCACAGATTAAAGCAATCCCTGGTAGATTAAAAATCCCCCAAGTGTGAGATCAGCACAGCTGTCTGGCAATGGCATGAACTACCCCAAATGAACACTATCCCCACGCTGCTTACCAGTGGTTTCCTGAAGGTGCACATTACTGGTAGCTTTGTTTTGTTTTAACACAGTACATCTAAGCCTTGGGGACTGCTCTGTGCATTAGCACGTGCTTGCTCTGCGCAGGTCAGGAAAAATCTCTGACCCTTTTGCTCTGAGTCTCTGTCTGCTACCTAGCATTAGTAACCACTGCTACTTTACCCACCTTGCTGGCAGTTGCTGCAGCTTGATACATTCAGGATAGTTGATGCCTAGCAGAAGAGCTGCTGCGCAGTTCAAGGCAGCCATGGGGTCCACAAGGCTCAAGAGCGCGAGTGCAAACAGCTGGGCAGCTCACCCACACGGATCCACATCTCTATGGAGATGCTGTCAGCAGCAGCCCAAGGAGCTGGGCTGAAGCCAGCCCAGCCACATCCCTGAGAGAAGCAGCCCCAGCAGGGTGGACACACCCATGTCAACTGGTGCTCCTTTGTATGCAACAGCTGTTTCTCTCTCCTAGCAGCCAGCATCTATCAGTTCTGCATCCTTATTTGGCAGGGAGCACCATGCCTGCCAGCGGGGCTGCAGCCCCTGGCACACACACCTGAGGGTGGGCAGATGCCACACATTCCTCTCGTCAAGTGCCATTTTTGCAACACTGCTTCACAGTGGCCTGTCCAAGCACCTCCACTGTCTGGGGAGGGCTGGAGAAGACTCAAAGATGATTCTCATGCCTGTATTGTATCATGTTGAGTTACGTCATTCCTACTTTGCTATATTGCACACTTAAACATTACTGAATTAAGCCAATTTTTTTTCTTTTTCCCCCTAACACAGCAAATGTTTGAAGAATTAGACAAAATGACTGGTTGCTGAAACTTGTGGGGAAGGAGGCATGGCTTCCTCCTTCACTCAGTAGCACAGCTCCTTGCAGCTCCCTTGCCTGCTGGCCATCTCTCCTGTTCATTACATGGACACCAGTGGCATGATATAATTCTCAGCTGGGTTCAGAGCCCCACTGTGCTACATACCCTACCAGCAACAGAAAGACATTGACCTTGTTCTGAGAAAATACAAGAACAACTACTGAATAACCTCAAGTCATTGCAAACACTCAGAGTGTACATGCAAATGGCCAGAATCCGGGGTGGGGGGCAGGGGGGGAAGACATCCAGGAGCCTTTTCAAATCACAGTGCTACTGCTTACTGGTACAATCTTTATTTGAGGTGCCAGTTATCAATCTCCTGCCACTTCTTCAACTGACGGAGACAGAATCAAATCACACAATCACAGAATGGATTGGGTTGGAAGGGACCTTAAAGATCATCTAGTTCCAACCCCCCTGCCATGGGCAGGGACACCCTCCACTAGACCAGGTTGCTCAAAGCCTCATCCAGCCTGGCCTTGAACACCTCCAGGGACACCACAACTTCTCTGGGCAACCTGTTCCAGTGCCTCACCATAAAAAAATTCTTCCTAATATCTAATCTAATCTACCCTCTTTCAGTTTAGAACCATTACCTCTTGTTCCAGCTCTACCCTCCCTGATAAAGAGTGCCCCCCAATCTTACCTGTAGGCAACATATGGAATAGAGGCCACTCCATTCATTTCCCAACCTGCTAGATCTCCAGCAGTTCAAACTTCCAGCCACAGCGCTCAGAAACACAATTCTACATCATACTTATGTACTTCTGGGTTGAATTTTCTGTTGGTGTATGTAGGAAGAACTCTGCTAATGACTATGACACTTGATGAGACTATTTAGCTCTCCATTCTCATGTTCATCCCTCCTTCTAAAATACAGTCTTATGACAAACTTACTGCTGAACTATATACATAAAGCTTCAAGACAAAGTAAAATGAATAAAGGAAATAGTAAAATGATTAATACTATCTGTTTTGTGTTGTATAAATGTTGTATATTGAGAAATGTCGGAACACTTTTAAAGACATGTTGGTAACACAGAACTTCTACGTTACAGTCTCTCTCTCGATTATAGAACCTCCATTCATCATTCTTCTTCCTTTACTAACAGAGACTAAAATATTAAGTAACATGAATACTGACTAATAACAAACAGTGCAACTGTGCCTGCTTCCATACTTGGTTCTGCAGATACTAATGACAATGGCAACAGAAGTAGACTTAGCATCTAAAATGCAATTATTACCAGTGTTTCCGGAAGAGTCAAGAGTAAGGGCTTTCTGTGTTTTCACAGGGTAAAAACCACATTCATGGCTAGAAAAACCATACTCAGCTTCTGTTCCCTGGCGAGTTCTTCAGAAAGCCTGAATATATTCCCCTCTCTTATTTTTGAAGAAGGAAATAATAAAAATCAAAACATTTTGTGCTCTTCTCGTTAAATAAATACTCCTAGGACCTTAAGAGTAGAAGTCACTGAAGTCTGAAATTTCCAGCTGGAGATGAAAAAAGCCAACTGCTTCACTGAGCGATCAGACCATTATACTCATTTGAGAGACAACATGGCCTGACCACAATGCCAACTTCTTGGAAAGTCTGTACTGCACCGAAAAACAACTAAGCATAACATCCATGCCTCTCCGTACTCCAGGCCCTGTGTTATCCAGCAATGATTATCAGCAGTAATTCTCAGTGAATGCTAACAAAGATGATAGCCTTCATTCTGAAAAATAAACTGCCAATCAAAAACAAAGACTTTTGATTTCAGTAAAGCATTTGACACAG
>NW_010138406.1:0-9691 GCF_000699245.1 Pterocles gutturalis
TCCCTCTATTTATTCCCTGAAATATTACATATGTATTAAGTTTCACAGTACATTCATGCGTATTCATTTCCTAGCCCCGCTTTGTACTATAATTAGCTAAAGGGTCCTTCTGCGCTTGCGCAGTGCTCTCTGGTGGTCGTACAGTGGTCGACAGGATGAAGTAAAACGAGTCTTCCTCAGAGTAAACTTTTCACCTCATCTCCTTGCGCATGCTCCCTGGTTTCTTAGTCGCAGTCCAAAGCACCTAATTCCAGCCGGTTTAGGGGTCGTTTCGGCTGGTTTAGGGGTCATTCCGGCCAGTTTAGGGGTCAGTGACCTTGCAAGCCTTGCATTCTCTCATCCTGTTTTGATAAGCTGTTCTTTCCCTTATCATCACAGTTTTGATCCTCTCATCCTGTCTTCGCAAGCACGGCAAACTTAATAACTTCAAACCCCCTGTCTCAGTGCCCCCTTGTCTAGAAAATGAGTAAATTCTTTTACTTAATAGAAAACTTCTTCCCAATTTCTACAAAATGTCTTTTAATGCCTTACCATGTGCTTTTGACAAGGAAGTTAATGTTGCCATTCGTTGCAACATTTTCCAATTCCATACAAGCATTACAAAAGACAATACTAAACTTACACTAACTAATACCAATAAATCAATAATGGGGTGACACAATGTATTCAAAATCCCAGTTGCAGTCGGCGACCATCCAAAGTGTGCATCCCACTATTGATTACTTGCATCTTGTTTTATTCTCTGCAAAACTCTGCTTATTTCTTTTGTATCATGATGAACAGTGATTAGAGTTTTCTCTCCATTACCCTAAATTTCTTTCAAAATTTTGACCAGGTCTTGGTGTTTAATTAATTGCCTTACTAGCATAAGGTTCATTCCAATAGGTGTAGGTGATAACCTGTGATACATTGTGTTGTTGGATTTTATCAACTGTTGAGACACCACTGGTGCCAAATATAGAAAGTCACACCCAACAATCTTAACAAATTACAAATACAAAAATTAGAATGATTCTTAACAGTCAAAGTTACATTGTCATTATCTATCTCTACAAAGACACAAGCAGTTCTTAAACATATACAGCCTTGACCAATATATACAAGCACAGTCTTTTGACTAGTATCTGGATGAATCTCAAAGTGGCAAATGCCTTGCTCATTGTCAAGACATACGTCTTGGGCATCGATTGTATTACTTTCACAGATAAATCCCTGTTGTTCTCGGGTAACACAAGATTCTTAATTTACAGTTTGCCACCTCTCATTCACCACCCAGGCCCATGCTCTATGTTCTGAGGGCACTGTTCCCTCATGGTTCAGTCCTAGTGCAATGATGGGGTGGATTATATAGACTGTGGCATTGCGTACAGTAAGCTCAAAGGCAGTAGCCATGTTAGTAGTAGGATCATAGCTAAAATTTACCATAGTCCACCAAGATTGGAATTTCTTTTCAAAATCAGTGGCATTGTCCCAAATAGCCTTTCGGATTTCAACCGGAAAAGCACCTTCACCCCCTGTCCTTATACTGAAGGCAGCGGTTACCTGCAACCATAACTGTGCTTGTACACAACTGAAAGCTAAAGACACATTATCCTGAACCATACTAAGTGCATCTATTATTAATCTATGGTCTTGGTCCTCAGCCTTTTCCCATCTTGGTAACACTTCCAAAACCTGCCATTGACTAGTTCCCGATGCCAATAAAGATGACTGTAGGGGCTGGTTTAGTTTTGTTAAATCACTTGTTGCAGTGGACAGTTTATTCATTAATATTTCTGAATTGATTCCGTTTAAAACTGACAATCCTGTTCCTAATATTCCAGTTAAATCTCTTTGCATTCTACCCCTAAGGTGTGCTTGCTTTTGCAACCATGTTGTCCAGCCCTTGAAAGATGTTTCTAGGAAAGAGGAGCAGGCTGGTTGGACTTCTGAGATATTAATCTGCATTAGCAATTCAATATGCTTAAGAGACCACTCTGGGTTAAACAACAGTTCTTGTTGGCCCATATTCCTGATTATATGTGGGCCAATTTCATAAATCTTGGGTTCAAGTTTGATTTGGGGTTGGGCTGTTTGAGTTGTAAGGGGCCCCACTGTTGCAAAAGGTACAGTATGTACCTTAAAATTTAATAGAAGGCCCTCCTCAGTTTTAAGCTCCCGACCATTATTAGTCCAGAAACAGCTAACCACAACAGTCTGTGTCAATATAAAATTATACCAACAATCTAATTTACCTGGGCGGATAAATCCCCAACAAATGGGGATTTAAGATACCACTTGATTGTCTTTGAATGAGCAGATGAGTGAGACAGCAATTACAAGAAGTAATTTAAGTAGTGTGGTAGGAGAAGATGAGAGAGATGGAAAAATCCTCTGGCTCTTACTGTTAAAATACTAGGTAGTGCTGTGTTGTGATTGATAGTAATAGAAGCAAAGCTGTGTTTGAGTTTGAGGTGTAGTTTTTCACAGTGCAGAAGAACCACAAGGTCTTTTTACTTTTTTCATTGGTGGTATAAAAAAAGTACAGCTGTTGTATGCAGCTGTGAACAAAAGCTGGTTTTGAAGGACATCTCTGAATAGGCCCTGGAAGCTTTTTTTGTTGGCATCATCTTACTGTGATCAGACTGGGCTGGTGTGTCTGAGGTGGATTATCCCTGAAGCAGTCAGTCCCGTCTGTCTGTGGTGGTGAAGACAACAGTGGCAGAGTACACGCTCCACCCTGCTGCCAGAGGCGATTTACCCAGGGCAGAGGGGAGCCGGCTTCAGTGCATCATTGTCCCTGCTCAGACTCTGCTGTCCTTGCTTAAAGTCTGGGTGGATTTCCACTACAGTGACAGCACAGGCACAGGTAACATGGTTCTGTCAGTTCTTTCTCTAAAGAGACAGAATTCACAAGGGCAGGGTAGAGCCTAGAATCCTTGCTAACTGTCATCCATCAGTGACTAAAATTGGTGCTTTTAAACAAGTTTAAAATAGTTCCTTACCAAGCAAATAATTTTCAAAGCACCTCTGCCACCATGCAGCTGACTCTGGAATGGGACTTTACTGCCTTATGTGCAGCTGGCTGCAGGACATGTAGGATGTGGCAAAACCCATGTTGAAACATAGCTTGCAGTGCTGTATTTGGGATGAGTGTTGGCTTAGGAAGAGCAACCACCAGTTTAATGGGGTTCCCTGCTCTGATGCAGCTTTTGTCTCTGTAGACAGAGAAGAGCAGGCTTTTTCTTCCTCTGAAAAACTTAAGGATGGTCCTTTCAAAATAAACAGCAACATGGGAAGTGGATGCATGCCCATCAATGAAATATGAAATACTTTTATGTGTAAGCCACATGTGAAACTATTTTCTGCAGGTCTGAAGCTTAGGGTTCCTCAAAGACACCCTTCCTCCTAGCTATGTCAGCACAGCTGGGTGGAAATTCAGGGTCAAATTCAGCCTTTCCAGCCCCTGGTTTCAGTGTTCACAATCTCAGCAAAGCTGGTGAAGGAATGTACTCTCCAAGTGTCAGACCATACCTTTATGTATAGACTGGTATATTTGAAAGCTAATACTCCTTTGTTTTTGTTCTCCTCTTGTGTTTTTTGAATAGAAAAGGTCTGATTAAGCTTGGAATCTGATTTAATGTTCATCCCAGCAGGTATGAAAGCAGGATTAAAAGGTTCAATTGTGAATAAGCTCAACCTGCCTGTGAGGGGTGGGTTGATCTCATAGTCTGTAACAATAGTAATTCAGACTCCTGAAGTGCTTTTCCTGCTAATGTTAGGCAGCTGTAAAAATGGCTCCAGGAAAGAAATCCCTTGATGTGCTTATACTTTTCCTACTCCTTCTGGAGTAGGAAAGCTGGCAGCCCTGTTAGTGTGAGCAGGACCTGCAAGGGTCTAAGTATGCGTCAGAGCTGCCTGTATCCATTGCTGGTCGGTAGGTGGAGGAAGGGGTTTATCTGTGAGCTGACTTACGGCCAGATGTAGAGAACAGAGCATGTGGGCTGAATCAATGGCATCTCACTGTGTCCACTTGATTCACTGTGGACAGGGCAGCGGGAAGGCTCTTGGACGCACACGTCGTGGCTGCTGCTGCGGGGTCTGCAGGCCTGCTGATGCAAAGCTGTCAGCTGTAGCCCATGTGCTGCTCTCCTCTGAGCCTCTGAAGAGCTAAGCCAGATGTCAGCAACCCTGGTACCCTGGGGTGTGGGGAGCTGCTCTCCCTCTGAGATGACTGCTTGGTCACACTCTGTGGTTTGCCACCGATGTACACAGGGGACAGTGATTTTTGCAGCCAGCACTGAACGATGCATCAGGCAAACTGGGAGCAGGAGTAGCTCTTGATCCAAGCTCACCAGGGGGGGACCTGCCTGCAGCTCTCTGCTCTCTACCTGCTGCAGTGTCCCCTGTACATAGAACAGGCCTTGGTGGTGTCATGCTGGGTTGCCAGATATTTTGCTATATTTAAGCCTTTCTTGTATTCACATAGATTTATCAGGTTTGTCAGGTCTGTGCTGCTTCCAAATAGCCATGCTACTTGGTGTTGCATAATTCCTTCCCAGTGGCTTTTTCTTGTAAGGTGGCTTTGCTGTTCTCCTCTTTAACTAAGCACTGGCATTTGCTTTCATCCAGCATTGGATGAACCCCAAATATTTTGTTTTTCATTATTCTTCCAGGCACTGGTGGCATCTGCATTGCCCCATGGCCTACAGAGTGGAAAGCTGAGATCGTTCTAGCTACAGCTATGAGACCTTTCTTTGGGATTGTGTCTGTGCTGATGGATGAGAACATGAGTTGAGGCTGTATTGGGTGCCCGAAAGCGAAGCTGTTGCATTTTTCTTCCTTAATCACCCTTCTGATGGCAGGGGAACAGGATCTGGGAAAGCGTTTGTTCCTCCATTAAAATAGTGGAATAGATGAGCAATTTGTATATCAAGTGTGTCCCAAATGTCCATATGGATAGCCAGCTGACTGTACAAAATGGGTTAGAAACTGAGAACAGGAAACTCGCAGAAGAAATTCAATAAGCCCGTAGTCACTTATTGCTCACTGCATGTTCGCATCAGAAATCTTGTTGATATTTAGTTGATAGTTATTTAATTGATTTGGAAGAGCAGGAGGCATGACCGAAAATCCACAAATTGGCCAATAATGGGTCCTGGTAAGAGCCACCCTCTTTCCAGATTTCCCAGCACTAGCTGCCTGATGCTGCTGAGAAGTGCCACAGGAACAATTGAGATGCAGATACGGCTTTGATTAAGAGCCACCACAATCTCTGTCACCAGATGTGTCCTCAGGAACACTGGAGTTTCCTGGAACCACTGGGTCTTTTTCAGTTTCCATCAAAAGTTTTAGACTCTCCATGCTTATCGGGGACAGGGGTGGGGGTTGACTCATCTGATCACAGCATTTCTGCCATGCTTATATGCTGGAGAGCGACTGTTGTCTGGACTCTGATCCATCCTAGGGAAAGTGATTAAAAAATTGGCATGTACAAAATGTAATAGAACTGCTCCCTTTCAGCTGAACAGTTGTAGTTTTCCATGAGTGCTGAGCTGTAGCTGGCAGCACACCTGAGTTTGACCAGTAGTCTATGGCATGATGGCAGGCAGCATTTGAAGTTGCAGTTGCTGTGCAGCTGCAGGCATGCAAAGCTCAGGGAGATCAGAGAGCCCCATTGGTTTTGTAAATCCAGCAAAGGATCACTGTGTTGTGTTGCTGGACTTGGTTTTACTACAGGGACGTCAGTCACTGGTTGCTGCCAATTGCGTACAGTGATATTGTCCATCTCGGCAGAGACCTGAGCTGTACTTTCTTGGTGCTGCTCAGGTGCTTACTAGGAGCCAGCACAGCCCAGGCAGAGCAGATGAAGGTTGGGGATGGAAGAGGGAAGTGGGAAATGGTGTCTGTCAGGGGGCTGTAAGCTTAGGAGTCTCTGCGAGCAGCCTGATCCACCCTACCCTACCTGCTGTCCTAGAGCAGAGTCTCTTCTGCATCAGAGCCCAAAGCAAAAGGCTGGCACACATCCTGCTGCAGTTCACCCACGTGTCTTTGCTGTAGGTTGCTACTTCACAGGACATGGTGTTTACAGGACCAAGAGAAGCTATTACAAGATGTTACAAGGCACAGGGATGATGTCATTAACATCAGCGGACACAGGCTCAGGATGGCAGAGACAGAAGATGCAATAGTAAGTTCCAAGCAGGTAGAGGTCCCTTGACAGGGCATATCTGTGGGCCAGCGTGGCCCTTTGGGAGAAGCTTTATGAAGGTAAACAAGCACGGGGTCTATTGCCTTTGAACCTCTGTCCCTGCATACACACAGCTTGATGCATAACAAATAGCAAATGTGCAGAAGGAAACATCCCCTTATGAAGGAGGTGATAAATGGGCAAGCGAGAGAGCACTGTGGGCAGTCCCTGCGGTTCAACAGTTGGGGCGTGTTCCCTCTCAATGATGTTGTGCTGTTGCAGTTGTCATTTTGGGTGCTGGTGGAATCTCCATAAGGGATGGTCTCTCCTCTCTGTTCTTTTCCCTCTGCTAACACCTAACCTCTCCTTCCCAAATTTGTGGTTCTTGCTCATCTGAACTGGCTGCGTATGCTTGAGAATTAATGTGAATGTTAAATGTGAAGCAACCTTGATTCATGTCAGCTGCAAAGCTAGCCTGTAATTTTGAGAGAAAGTAATATTAACTCAGGGAACTGTGACCAAAAAGTCCTCAGACCATTTATCTTCAAAGTTTGACCTGAATATTTATTTCTATATTATGTGCCTTGCCTGTCAATGGCACTTAAATGTAACATTTGGTAAACCCGAGCTGTGTTCACATGGCACACCGGATCCTACTGTCTCCTCTGTGAGTAAATTTTTTTGCCTGCGTGGGTTTCTGATCGTAGATATGGGAGCCAGTTCCTGTCCCACTTTGTGTATGTGTATGCATGTGTATATGGAAATATATTTATATGCTTGGATTGTTCTGCGATGTTTTCTTTCATATTTGAGATAGCATAATCCAGTCCTCGGTGTGGGTTTCGGATATACGATTTCTTCTGTTTCGTACACCCAAGTTGTCTTCTTACTGCAGAAGAATGTTAAATTAAACTCTGAAGTGTGACAGAATAAATTCCTGTTGTGTACCATAATAATAAAAATATACATTGTGCAAAACAACCCTTGCCCCCTCCAGGGAAGATGAAAAGGCCTGATTCTTTCTGCCTTCTGGTGTGTTTTGGGCACTTACAAAAACACCAGTCAAATGTGGACTGTGATGTTGAGAGCTTCACTTTTGCTCTGCTGGCAACAGTTCCCTGTGGCACAGAGCAATGCAGGGTTGGTTTTGCTTATGGTTTGGCCATGGCCAGTCACTTCTTGGGACCCTAGCTGTGCACACACACAGACAAAGAAAGAGAAAGCAGGTTTTGAGCTGGTGCACATTCAGCTTAGTGTGCAGGGGGATCATCAGTGTATGTGAGAGTACTTACCTGTGTGTTTAGAAGCAGGGCTGATCCAGCGAGTGAATGCTGCTCCCAGAGATGTGGCCATGGCCATGGCCATGGCCATCAGCTGACTATGCAGTAGGAAGGTGGCATCCAGCTTTCCTGTTGTGCTTTCAGCAGTATCTGTGAAGGGGAGGGGGATATATGGCAAGGTGTTCTGTTCCTAGAGCAACTGGTGCAAACTCTGCAGGGCTTGAAGCAGTTGTTATGCTCCGTGTATTTTTGTTCACTTTTTGCAAAGGCTGATCAACCCAAGGCCCCTGAGACAGCTGTGACTGGGTATCCAAACAAGATCAAAGGAGAAGCAAAGTGAAAAGCAGTGTTCTGACATGCCACCTACATACGCTTTCCTTAATTTCTAACCTGGGCTCCGTGTTAGGAGGTGCCTCGGGAATGAGAGGACAGTTATCCTTAGGCTGACTGGCGTTGCAGCCCCAAGAAGCAAAGACAGACATGAAAATAATGGCATGTTCCTAAGCTGGGTGCAGGTATTACTCCCTAAACTATTTTCCCACATAGGGTTTATGTGTGTGGTAGAGGTTCCTCAAAAAGTATTGTACTCAGAGATGTCCTTTGAACAGAATGGGAAGAGCTGATTTGCGTTGGCCAGCTTTTGATCCCAAGGACAGTTTGATAGTTTATGTTGAGTTGTCATTGTCACTGAGGTCAGTCTGGTCCATAGATGCCAAGACAAGGCTGGGCCATCATTTGAAGGATAGAGCCTGACTGCCTTTTGTAAACAGGATCTATGTTTTTCTTGGCAGTCCCTAGATTGCACATAGGAATGATTTGAAACCTGCCTTGGCATTTGAATTAACATCCCTGGTCTTGCCAGACAGGTTCTGATATGAAATATGTGGCTTCTGCTCATTTGTCTTCCCGGTGCCTTTGCTTTCATAGTGCTAAAGGAGCACACAGCTCATACAGACCATGTCAAAGAAGAGCTCAAAACCATAGTGGCTTCCAAAATAGCAAAATATATGGTGCCTGACCACATTCTGGTAAGTGGGAGACTGTAACTGGGACCAGGAGCAGGAGTGGCTGCATTGAGCAAGCCTCGCCTTCCTGCTGGCAGTACTGCTGTTGTCCCTCTCTGGCAGGACAAAGCAGCAGGAAAACGGCACTCACTGGAGAGATCCCTGCACTGGAGGGCAGGTGCAGTGGTCTGCATGTGCTCCTTCTCCATGCCTGAGGATCATCAGTGACACGGAGGGTGTCTGGGATATTCCAACTGCTCCAGCCTGCAGAGTGGGTTCTCGGAGGGGCTGTTACAGAGCGTGTTTTAGAGATACCCTGAGGCTGCTCTGTTTGGGCCAACAGCTGAGCAAGCCTTTAAATGGGATGCACGGAGAGTGTTGAGAGCACCATGCTTGGCAAGATCTCTGGCAAAGGGGAACCCCAAGCCCACTCTGTGCCTCAAGATGCACCTGATGTCCCCATTCACCGTGCAGCAGCATCACTGCTCCACACAGCTCTTGCCCCAGCTAACCCCGTGCTGAAGCAATGTAGCACTACTCTCCATGGCCCCGTGCAGAAAGAACACCACCAAGCTGTCCAGAAACACCGCAGCCTGAGTGCCACTGAGGGGCAGAGTGGCACCTTCCACTGCCCAGCTATTTTGTGGTGATGATCAGCATCAACCCCCGATCCCAAAGCACTGTCTGTTTGGGCTGCGTACCGCTGACAGCTGTTCAGCCTGTCCCTGGGAGCACTGGTGAACTCCAGGCTCTGTTTCTAGCCTTCTCACCTTTCAGCAGCTCCCTTTGTGCATTTGGGGAGGACACCAGGCGGTGACGGGCCTGGCACTGACAGGACACTGGGTGGTGATGGGCCCAGGGCTGTTGGGAGAGCCACTGCGGGCCCAGGGGCTCACAGGAGGTGACACTGGGCAGGGACAGGCCAGGGTGGTGACAGGAGAGACACCACAGGCCTGGGGGTGTGATGGGACACTGGGCAGGGACAGGCTGGGGGGGTGACAGGAGGGACACCACAGGCCTGGGGGTGGCAGGACACTGGGCAGGGACAGGCCAGGGGGGTGACAGGAGGGACACCACAGGCCTGGGGGGTGACAGGAGGGACACCACACAGTCAGAGGCCTGAGGGGTGACAGGACACGGGCCTTTTGTCCTACCACACTGGGTCCCAGGAGGCGCGGGGGGGCTGGGTGCGGTGTGCCATTCCGTGTGCACAGTGACACGCGCGGTGGCCCGTGCGG
>NW_010138407.1:0-1753 GCF_000699245.1 Pterocles gutturalis
CCAGAGCTCCTCAGCGATTTCACCTCGGCGTCACTGGCCACCTCTCTCTTCCCACAGCTCTGGGGCGGATGGACCTCAAGAGCGGGGCTGGGGGAGCAGAGTCCCCCCTGCTGTCAGAGATCAGGCTCAGGACCACCTGAGGAGCCTGAACGTGCGTAACCCCACGGGGGCCAAGGAGATGCACCCAGAGCCCTGGGGGATGGGCTGGCGTGGCTGCCAAGGTGCCTCCGTCGGATCTGAAAGGTCAGGGCACCAGGGGAAGCCCCCGGAGACAGGAGACGGGGAGCACTGTACCCGTTGGTAAAAGGGTAGAAGGGACCCTGGGAACCCCCACCTCTGCGCCTGGGGAGGTTGAGGAGCAGATCCTCCTGTGTGTGGGCACATGGAGGACAGGAGGGGACTGAGCCAGCCAGCACAGTCCTGCCCGACCCACCCCGCCGCCTTCTGCGGGCAGCAGCTGCACCAGCAGACAAGGGACGAGCTGCGGAGGTCACGTCGGGATGCCTGTCAGGCTTGTGACACCGTCCCCCACAATACCCTGCTCTTGAACTTGGAGAGAGGTGGAGCTGGTGGGTGGAACGTTTGGGGGACAAGGAGTTGGCAGGATGGCCACGGACTCCGGGAAGTCGTGGTCAATGGCTCAAGGTCTGGTTGGGGACCAGCGAGGAGTGGTGTCCCTTGGGGGTCCACACTGGGACCAGTACTGTTCAATATCTTCGCCAGTGACAGGCGGTGGGATGGAGGGCACCCTCAGCACATTTGCAGATGCACCAAGCTGGGTGGTGCAGGGACAGGATGCGCTCCAGAGGGACCGGGACAGGCGGGAGAGCGGGCCCATGGGAACCTCAGGGAGTTCAACACAGCCAAGCACACCTGGGTCGGGGCAACCCCCCGTATCCATCCCAGCTGGGGGATGAAGGGATGGAGAGCAGCCCTGGGGAGAAGGACTTGGGGGTACCGGTGGATGAGCAGCTGAACATGATCTGGCCACATGCGCTGGCAGCCCAGGGACCCCCGTGTCCCAGGGGCATCCCCAGCAGGGCGAGGGAGGGGATTCTCCCCCTCTGGAAGGGGTGCAGGCGGCAGTGCTGCTGCAGGAGCTGTGGGTGCACAAGGTACTGGAGACCCCCACCAGGTGCCCTCAAACTGGAAGCACTGGGATCATCCTGGAGCTGGGCACCCTTGAACTGGGAACACCAAGCCCCCACCCCACTCGGAATGTGCTGAACTGGGAGTCTTTGAACAGAGCTGGGCACCCCAAACCTGGGATCACTGCAACCACCCTGCCCAAAACTGGGACTGCCCACAACTCAGACCACTGGGATCTCCCAAACTGGGACTGCTTAAACTGGGAGCACAGATTCTCCCAGTCCTGTGCTCTCCATTACCGGACCACTGGGATCCCTCAGTGTTCCCAGCACAGCAGTCCCCAACGCCACCAGTTGACACAGGCCCACAAGGCACCCTGAAGTAGGGCACACCACCCCCTCCCCCTCCCTGAGGGTGTTGCAGCCCCACAGCTGGGCAGTGGGGCAGAAGAGGGGGTACCCGTTCCCAGTTTGCAGCACTGAGGCCTCCAGGGATCAGCTCTGCCAGGACCAGCTGCCTGCACCTGTTCACTCTGGACCCTACTGATGGCCTGGTATAGCCACACCACATGGGTCCTCATACCCACCCCCCAGGACCCCCTTTCCTTCTCCACCAGCCCCACACACCACCCACCCAGTAAGGGGGACAGAAAGGGGCCACTGTG
>NW_010138407.1:1924-3186 GCF_000699245.1 Pterocles gutturalis
AGTTGTTAAGAGAAGGGTTTATGAGAGCTGCCCGCAGTCGGTAATGGTGATCTTCTTGCTTGTTTTGCCATCTTTGGAGCCACAGCGCTCCATGGCCTCCACCACGTTCATCCCCTCCTTGACGCGGCCGAAGACGACATGCTTGCCATCCAACCTGCAGGAGAAACACCCGCCACAGCTGGTACCTGTTGTCACTACATGGGGACCCTGGCACGGGCCTGGCCTCAGGTATCACCTCCCCACCAGGGTGGGTGCTGGGGACCCCCGAACTCACCCTCCCACAGCCCCCAACTCACCATTCGGCCTTGGCAGTGCAGGTGAAGAACTGGGCGGTGCAGATGAAGAACTGGGAGCCATTTGTGTTGGGGCCAGCATTGGCCATGGACAGGATGCCAGGGCCCGTGTGCTTCAGGATGAAGTTCTCATCAGGGAACTTCTCCCCATAGATGGATTTGCCGCCAGTGCCGTTGTGGCGCGTGAAGTCACCACCCTGCAAAGCAGCAGCATTCCAGGTCATGGGCCCAGGAGAAGACTCTCAAACCAGACGCAGTGGCCTGAAAGACACTGCAGGCAGAGCTGCCTTCTCACCCCAAATCTGCCAGCACCCAACTCCAAAACCTACCCAAGTGCCTCATCTCCTCGCCCGCCCACCTCCCTGCTGCAGTGGGAGCACCACGCACCTGGCACATGAATCCAGGAATGATTCTGTGGAAGCAGGACCCCTTGTAGGCAAATCCCTTCTCGCCAGTGCTCAAGGCACGGAAGTTTTCTGCAAAGGAAGAGAAAAACCGCTGTGAACAGCTCATTTTGTCCAGAGTTAGGAAGAGCATCAGAATTTGGTGCAGCCACAGTGTGGCCAGTGCTGCTTTACCAACCTGCTGTCTTGGGAACCTTGTCTGCAAACAGCTGCAAAAACAGAAGAGATCGTTAGTCAGGCTGGGATGACAACCTGCCACCCCCCAGCTCGCAGGGATCCCCCCCTTCCTGGCTGCTCAGAGCCCAGGGCATCTCTCTGCGAGGTGAATCCCGGCGGCTGCAGAGCATTCCCCACCTCACTTTTCCTCTGGAAGCATGTGGAAACTCTGAACTAACAGACATGGCATCCAAACGAGTTTAAATATGCCGCATGCCTCATCCGCAGAGCAGATGTGCATTCGTTCCGCTGGCTCGGGATTCAATTAAAAAACCTCTTTTGACTCGAGCCTTCCCCGGCAGATCGCACGCCGCCTCCCGGGGCTCCAGGAGGGCTGTGGGCAGGCAGC
>NW_010138408.1:0-41001 GCF_000699245.1 Pterocles gutturalis
GGGGGGCATTGGTGCCGGTGGGACCCCCAGCTCCCAGAGGGTGCCTGCAGGAGCAGCCCCGTGCCACTGAAACCCCGCAGCATCCTTTTTACTGGCAAACGGTGCAAACTCGGTGGGGAGATCACTTGAGCGCAGCGGCACCTGCATACTAATCCAGCCAGATGTTATTAAAGCCTTGATCAAATTAAACATAGAGAGCTTTTAAGTTGTCCCTTTGGATTTATCTGGAATAAATTATTCTGAGAGAATCAGCTAATTGATGGGTTACTTTTATAAAAGGTTGGCAGCCAGCTGGGTTGGAGCATCAGCACGATGGAGCTGCAACCCCTGCGCCTGGCCAGGGACAGCTGGTGGGACACTCATGGGGTCCGTGTGCTTCCCAAATGTTTTATGGACTTGAAACATTGGGAACATGTGGAGAGCCCCAGAAATAATTTTTTAAAATTCTGTACTGAAGGCTTTTCCCTCCTTCCCACTTTGAGATTCATTTATTTAATTTCCCCCCTTGAAATAAAGACGAATGTTGCTGAATCCGAAAGGACGGCTCTTTTGTCTCGCCTCACAGGGAAAGAAAACAGCCTTGCTCCCCTTTTAATGCTAATGCATGAAAAATCTCCTGATGAAACCTCCATTTTTCAAGCCAGATTGAAGGGCAGACAACAGAGGAGCTTATTGCCCTGCCACCTTTTACCTTGTACCTCTGTTTGTGTTTTCAAGTGGTGTGATTACAAGATTGCTTTTTCTTTTAGGTGTCACGGGGCAGAAAATTTACAGCAAAGGGAAGCAAGAGAGGACATGGGTGCAGCTTTACATCGAAATCGGAGCATTTCCTAACAATGATGAGAGAGACATGAAGTTTGAGGCACAAAGTGATTTTCACCATCAATGTGCTACGTGTCTGGTGTCACCGAGGGGTGGTGGGAAGCTGCTGGGGATGGAGGGCTCAGGCTGGGTCTGTGGTGATGCCGACAGGCATAAGAAACTCTGATAAACTCTGACACGTTTGTCAACCAGTAACAGAATAATACTGATAATTTTCACTGACCCAAACACAATCTTTTAAACAATTATTTATACGATTAATAGAGAACTCAACCAAAATGAATGATAACATTTTAAAGTAATTATTTCTACAAATGAACACAAATGGTTTCAATGTATAATGCATTAGCTCCGGCAGCGGGGAAATCCATCCTAATTAGCAGTGCGCTGGGGCTGCAGTGCCTTCGTCAGGGCACTCAGCCCCGGGACCCTGCCTGAAACCCTTTTTCAGCTGTAAATCCACATTGCCTTCCCTCCCACATAAACTCCTCCTGGCTTTTACTTTCAAGCAACGCACGTCCACAGCAAGCTTTTCCTTTTTGTCCCTGAACTGCTCCACTTTGTCCTGTTGGATCCCGTGGGAAGCACAGCGGTGGGAGGACACAGCCCAGCCATGAGGATCATCTGCTCTGAAGTTATTTTTTCTTGCACAGAAAACTTGTAGTGGACAACGAGAGTATTTTAATGCCAGCCTCTGCCAGCAGCCAAATTCACCAAGAAAAAGGAGGATGAACCCAGGTATCTGCAGCGATCCTGGGCAGAAGCTGCTCCCCAGCCCTCCCATCCAAACCCCATCACTTGGCCAAACAGGGACTGTGCCTCAAGTCAGGGCAGGTATTTTGTGGGCATAACACAGTTTGTTCCACTTAATGCAATCACCAGAGCAACTGCTCCCCAGTACAGAAGCCCTGCTTCCTGGGAAATGGACAGACATCACCTGCTGATGGGAAGTAGAGAACAGATCTTTTGTTTTCCTTTCCTTACATGTCCAACCTTTGTTTTCGTTTCATTAAACTGTCTTTAGCTTGACGCATGAGGTTTTTTTCCATCTTATCTTCTCCCCTGCTGTCCTGCTGAGGAGGGGAGTGATGGAGCAGCTTGGGTAGCACCCAGCATCCAGTCAGGGTCAGCCCACCACAATTACCTTCTCTGGCACCTATTTATTTGTACCAAAGGCACATGCTTTCCACCTTTTATTTTTCTCCCTACAGGTACCTGACACTGGACGATGCAATCGGTGGTGACAGAAAGTTTCTGTTTCAATTAATGAGAGAGCAAAGTTCAGGGGAAAGGTGAGGCAGAAAAGCAGGGATGGAGGAGGTCTTGTGATAATTCAGGATGGTTAGGGTTAATTGCCCTGTTTGACTGCCAGTTGCAGTTTCCGAGGCAGAACTTTTGGGCTGTGAAGGTCTGGAGATGTCCCTCGGATGCTCATGGTGACAGCGGGGTGGGACACCTGGTACAGGTTGCCCATGGAACTCGCTGCCATCCCACCACTGCTCGTGGGGCAGCACACCTGGGGCAGAGCAAGCCAAGGGACAGGAACATTGTCTTGACAGGTCCAGCCACAGCAGTGGGATGAGAGAGATGGAGGAACAAGGTTGTTTGCTGTAGAAGTGCCACATGGAGACAGCTGCAAGCATGATTCTTGGTGCACCGCCACGGCACCGCGTGGGCAGACAAACAGCAAACCCAGATGTGTTTTTTCCAGCACGTTTCCCCATGGAGAAAACCAGAAAGTGTCTGTCTGCACACAGCATCCTTCGTCCTCCTCTCCCTCCAGCGTGGCTGGTTTGCTCCCCAAAGGGTGGCTGGGGGTTTATGTCCCTTGTTACACACAGTGCTGGCTGCGTGCATCGTTCCCGTGGCACCTCATCCTCTCGTGGACGTGTTGGCTCTTAATTCCAATGACACCTCGTGGCAAATGAGTCCAGTTAAATATTTCCTTTAGTTGTGTCAATGCTGTTGCAGTGTAACTGGATGGCTTTCCCTTTTAGATGGATACAGCCACCTTTGCTCTCCTCTAATCCTCCTCTCCCTCTCTGTTGGCCTCATCCCCATCACCCCAATTCACTCAGTATCTCACTGAAAACTGAGGCAGCGAAATCTCATCTTGATAGACCTCAGTAGGAGCAGGACTGCACACAGAGAGTATATCTTTTTATTAAGCAACAAGTCAAATCCGCTCCTCCAGCTTTCCCAGGTGACCACCATCCTGGAGCTACACAAGCCCGGAACCCCGGGATGGCTGGCCTGCCTCCAACGCCTGTTTTGCCAGTGGATGTGTGTGATATCCCCACACCCACATTAGCCTGTTTTTCAAGGCACCTGATTTGCTTTTGGAAACTCGCAATCCTCTGGAAAGCAAAATGAGAAGAGACTTGGCTCCTTCCCCAAAAAAGCCCACCTTAAATATTGCACGAGCCTTTTGGAAATTGTGAGAAAGGCTTTTATTGTTACTAGTTTTGCTTGTTTCTTAATTTTTGCTATCCCTGTGGCCTCTCTGGCCAGGTGCGATCCTGCTGGGTAGGGGTCACCGTCCCCAGTCTGCTCTGGGCTGGTTGGGAGCCAGATGAGGGTGATAGGAACAAAGTGGGATGAAGCAGAGTTCCCACTCCCACGTGTTCATGTGTGTTTGGATATCTCCAGAGAGATGTCTGCACTACTGAAAGCAGTGGTGGTAAAGAAGTTGGTAAAGAAGTGTGGTAAAAAAGTCATTTCTTTCCAACAGAAATATATTCTTACTTATTTCTGGGAGCTGAAATTTCACCCCTACCTCACATCCTATGGCAGCCGTAGGAGCAAACCTGCCAAAGTTGTCTTTGTGAAGAACAGAAGTCTGGAAATAAAGGGAAGCTTTTATCCAGAGCAAAACCTTTGTCATAAAACTTCAGAAAACAAATTTCTTTTTCAATGGGTCCCCTGGGGCCTAAAAAATAAATATCTGAGGATTCATGTAGTAGTAAAAGTCGATAAAAATCTTTGAAGCAAATGGGCTATTGAGGAACTATGCGTAGAAATGAATGGATGGATTCTTCTGCAAATCTCTTCATAGAGGTGCCCTGACATAATGAAGACACAGTACATGCATTAGTAAAAATCCTCTTTTTAATAACTGCTATACCTTATGGTTTTCCTAAAGCGACGGTTTACCAGATGGAAAATCCACTTAAAGATTTTTATCTAGAAAGGCAGCTGCAGTTGTTCAGTGGTAAGGAGCCAGCTTCGTCCTCCATCCCCTCTCGTGGGCAGGGGATGCCGTACCTGCCTGCAGAATACTCCAGAGCAGTAAAACCCTTCCTTTCCCCTGGCAAGAGGTGGTCAAAAGATGATCTGGGGTCCACAGACAAATTTTTGGTTGCAACACGCAGGGAGAAAAACATGACGTATGGAAATACGGTGGTTCCTGGCCAGGGCAATGACAGGTACGTCCCTCACAGGGCACTGATGGCCCAAAAACACATCGGACTGACCCCTCACCATCCAGCAGCTGGGAGTGCTCTGCTGAAGGGGCTGCAGGTCCCTCAGAGCGACGGCTGCACCCTCGCCATCGCCCGCCCCATCTCCAAACCAGACGTATAAATAAGGTCCCAGCTCGCAGCGCTTGTTCTGCTGCTTTTAATGGTGTTTCCCAGACCTTGCGGGGAGTTTTTCAGACACCCCTTGAGATCACGAGCTGAGTCAGTTTTACATAAGTGCCGAGGTTTGCTGCGGAAACATCACCCCCTGCTTTAATTGTTATTGATTTTAATTTTCCTAAGGAAATGTTGGGCCTCTATAAACCCCCCGCTGCTGACTCCAAAGATCTGGGAAGGATTTTGGCTGAGCAAGCATTTCTCTGGCAAATCTAAATATTTATGCTACAGCTGTGTAAACAGCCAAAACTCGAAGGGGGTTTATTTTTAGCAGTTTTGAATTGCAGTGAGGGATTAAGACAGACATATCGTGCAAACTCTGACATCTTCTTTTGCCGTATCGCATGTTGTTGCTGACGGGCTCAGCCCCCTCAGCCTCCTTTCTAAGGTGTTTCACTCTAATTATTTATATGGCGAATCCAGATGGATGGGAATTAGATGGTCGTTCCTTTATCTTGCATCGTCTACCCGGACGCCAAATGTACATCTGCTTGAATGAAGCAGTTTAAAATTATACAACATTAAAGGGGAAAAAAAAAAAAAAAAAAAAAAACAAAACCCAGCCTGATAGCCTGATGTTAAAACATGATATTCAGGAGGGAGAAAAGTTATTCCTTAGTGTGCATCCAAAGAATATGTCACCAATCTTATCATGACCCTCCGCAGACTCTTCTCAGGGAGAAATGATTACACAGGCTTTACTCAGCACTGAACAAGCAGGAGTTTTGTTGATGAGAGCTGACCTTCGCCTTCTTGGCTATTGGTTACACTGTCCATACCTTGCTGCTCAAAAGCCAGGTGGGAGCCTGTACATGCCTGATAAGGTATCGAAGCAATTGCAGACCCCTCCCTGATTTTGGCCGGGGTCTCCCTGCAAGGTAAATAAGGGTTTTAAATGCGAACGTGTGCAGCATCGCTGCGGAGTCGCTCCCAGCTTTGGCCAGCTGCCTGCAGACATCGCCTATGCTGGGAGGACGGTGAGGAGTTGGAATTGCAGGGGATGAGCAGCCTGAGCTAAACACAGTTCAAAACAGATAAAGGAAATGAAATTATTTATTTTCTCTGGTCCTAGTGAGAAAAGCTGCAGCTTTCCCTTTGCCCCCAGGCACACACACAGTGCTTTCAGGATCATCGCAGTGGCCAGGATGGCCTGAAGCCTTGGGCTTGCCCACGGCAGGGTTTTAGCTCTGTTTGGGGCTTCATCTGATCCATGAAAATGGCTTGGTCCCCTTCTCATGGGGGACGAAGCCAGGCATCCCCAAACCAGCCTCGGCCCCATTGTGGAGCTGGTGGGGAGGTTGCCGTGGGGGCAGCAGGGAAGGACCCCCAGGACCACGTCCCAAACCCCACAGCACTGCTGTGCCTCCCAGGGTGAGCGCTTGGCAATTCAACGGGGAAGGGGATGTTGCCCTCCTGCTCTGGGGGTCACCCCACAGACCTCCCCAAGAGCTGTCCCAGGAGCATCCCAGCCTGGCCGGGCATACAGCCCCTCTGCGGGGTCCAGCAGTGTCCTCCAGGGCGCACCAGGAGTTTCAGGAGGAGGAGGACCCCGTCACAATGAAACAGGGAGGCAACTCCCCTGAAAAAACCTTCACTAGAAGAAAAGTAACAGAAAACCTCCCAGAAAAACAGCTATTTTGGAAGCATAACATCCACCCGAGTGGAAAAACATGAAATCAAACCCCCTGGTGGGCAGGAAGCTCAGATGTGAGCCCTCAACAGCAGTTTCTGCTCGGTTTGCACTGTTTCAGGGCCTCAGACATCTTGAAGATCATCAGGATGCTTCAGCACAGGCTCAGCCCCAAGCATGTGCACGAGCCCTTTGAAAAGTTCATTAAAACGAGAGACGTGCTCCCAACACCGGGCAGGAATGGACCTCAAATTTCAAGCCAAGGAGGCCTTGTACCATCAGGGGTTCATCTGGCATGGCTAATATTAGACAAACAATTTCAAACAGGGTAATGTTCCCAGAAAGACAGGATTTAAATTTTCAGGTGCAAAAGAAAAGCTGGTAACTGAGGTCTTAATTTTCTCCTGGTTTTCACCAGGGAGGTTATCACGGTTTGCAAAGTGCTGCCAGGGGAAGGACGACTCAAACATTTATGCTCTGCCACTTAATTAATTTTAAGCACTTTACAGTAAAACAAAGTTTGGCCTGACTTCTACAAATGAGAAGACAGAGCAGTGAAAATGCCCGGCTCGCCCAGCTGCGCTGCATACCCCAAACATGCTGCAGCCAGACATGGGAGCTTTTCCACCTGAACATTAAACAAGGAATGGAAGGTAATTCAAGCCTCCTAAAATTAAGGGTCTAAATCCATTTACATTTACAGACTCCGTAATTAAATAATAAACCAAAATATTACTGCTTGCGCTCTAAATGTGAATTCATTTTCTAAAGAGCATATATCTAAAATTACATTACAGCCCCTTATTTGTTTAGCCTGCTGCAGTCCCTGCTTGCAGGAAGGAAAAAATTACATGGAGAGGAAGGAATGAAATCCCTGAGTCCCAGAGCCATGACGGGTCCCTTCTGCTTTAGTCTGTGCAGGCTCAGCCAGGCTTTTCCTCCCAAAGCTGTCGAGGTGCCTGCGGCAGCATGAGCATCCTCCCTCCTTAAGGGCAGAGGCACGGGTACCTGACCTCATCCCACTGAAACCCTGAGCCAGAGCCAGCCCCCACTGCGTGACTGCCCCAAGATGACAGCTTGGAGAATCTCACTCTGCCCCACCACACGGGCTCTCATGTGCCCAAACACAGCAAAGTCCCAGGTGCTGGTCCCTCCCCTGCACCCCGTGCCAGCGGCGGCTCCTCTCTGTGGGGCCATGCTGGGGCTTGGGGCACCTCATTCGGTCCCAGCCGCCTCTGCCCTTCCTGCCTTTGAGCACAGTGACACCGGCACAGCCACTAATCTGCTCTTTTATTTGCAGGCTCGGCAAAGAAATAGAGGGAGAGAGACGGGGAATAAAAGCAGTAAGTAATGCACAGCTGCTGTGCTTTACATTTCCCATGGCGACAAAAACAAATCACAGCCAGCGTGCAGCGCGGCCGCGTCTGGGGAGAGAGAGGGGCTGGGGGAGGTTGTTCTGTTGTAGGGTTTTTTTTAATGGAGCATTTACTTTATTTATTCTTGGCATGTCCTCTATCTGCTCAGCCCGAACCGCAGCCCTGTGCCGGCATCACCAAGAGCCACACCAGTTCTGTAGCAAGGGCTTGCGGCGGGGCCAGTGTGCAAACGGCTTCAGGAACCTTCCCAGTTTGGAGTCTCTCTCACCCATTACCTCAGCATCAGTTACTGCTTTATAAATATTTAAAGGCCTCGTGTACGTGTGTTCAGCCTTCTGCAGCAAAGTTTCCCCCTGGCACAGCAGAGAGGGGACACCAGTTCATCCCAGTGACACACTGGGACCAGTGGTGGCTGTCACCTGCCCCGTCCCCTCCTCTCCATCTCCAAGGGAAAGACAACACTCCCAAGACCCTTATCTCCCCGTGTCAGGGTCACGGAAACTCATCTGTCACTCCTTCCCCTTTTTCTTTCCTTTTTCATCCCGCTGGGCAGCTGGAGCGGCGCGGGCAGCCTCCGCAGTTCAGAGCCTCTCCTTCAGCTCTCCGCTTGTTTTCAGATCCGCGAGGCAGAGAGCCGAGCGCCTTTAAAACCACGTACATCAATTATCGCCGCAGTGTTTCCATCCTGCGCAAGGGCGCGATAGGCAATGCAAGCAGCCCAAATAAAGTGTTTGATATTTAATGATCCCACCCTGGATGGGGAAGTTGTGCTCTTGAACAGGAGTCGCTTTCCCCAGCCAGTGCAGTGCAGAAGGACCCCTGTCTTTCATGACTAATTGAGCCCTAATGATATTTCTTTATCATCTAAAATGAAAACAAAGGACCTGGGGGATGTTTCATTGCGGCGCTGTGGGTCTCTCTGTTCATTTATTATTCTCCATTTTAAAAGCTGTGCTTCGACTCGTCCTTCTGAACCTGCTTCTCTCTGGTGTTGCCACTGCTTTTGAAGCTCTGTCCCTTTGCCTCTGACCCCCCAAAAACAGCCGCCGCAGCTCATTTAGTTTCTGCCAGAAGCAAAGGCACCTGGACCATCCCCGTTAGCCACACTGTCCCCCAAAAACCTGTGGATTTGGGCATTTCAAACTGAGCATGAATTCCCAGGGTTGCACGGGCAGTCTCTGTGCCAGGATTGAGGCACGGGCGCATGGCTGGCCCCGAGGCACAGGGTGACAAGCTCACCCCCGGCTTTCCTGGGGACAATGGAAATGCCAGAAAGGAGCAGGGCAGAGCAGATCTTGAGGCAATGATGCTTTGTTCCCCATGGCTGGGGGGCAATGATTTGGGATGAGCTCCTTGTCCACACTGGCTCCCCAGAAACGCAGCCCCCTGCTCCCCTCCCTGGCACACTCGCACACTGGCAGCAGGGCTCATATTTAACAGGGAGAAGAAAGAGGAGAACTGGTTTTGCCAGGAAAATGGCCAGAGTGTGCACCACGTACCCAGTGCTGTGCTGAGCCCCGCGATCGAGCAGAGGCACCGACATAAGGGAAAGATGACAGGCCAGGAGCAGGGCTGAAGGTAATCTTGCAGCCAAATCATTCCACAAATGGCAACGGCTCAAATCACTGCACAGCTCTTTCTGGCCATTTGCTGCAATTAAGGCTGGACTTTGAGGTGCCATCGCAGCCCCACAACACATTTCCAAATTGCTGCTCTTCTGTGAAGCTGAGACCTGTCCTTGAGACGTCAGCACTGGGGTTAATTGGAATCGACAGGAAAATTGCCCTCCGGAAGGAGACACTCGGACACTGGGTACATGTGAGCTGGCGGGAACGGAGCCACGCTGCTGCTGGGGCCCTGATGTTCCCCCATGTGGCATCCACGGGTACCCGCACCCACGAGAGCAGCAGCTCCACATCCAGCCCAACTCCGGCTGCCTTCGCCCCTGCAACCGGACGCAGCCTGGACACCAGCGTGGAAACCCCACAGGCATCAGTGCCCCTGAGCACACGCGTTTCCCCCGTCCCCATGGGAAAGGCTGAGAATGGATTCAGTCCTTCCAGCTGCCACCTCTCTGACACCAGCACTGACACTGAGCTCAGCACCGAGGTGCTGGAGGGATCTCAGAGGGATAAAAGCAGCACCAAAGCCGAGCCGGAGGGTGCCGAAACACAAAGACATGGCCACCCCCCACCTCCCTTGGCCCCGAGCAATGCACCAGCCACAGCACGGAGCCGCAGACTCCCCTCATTTTTCTAAGTATTCCTCATCTCCTTCAATGCCATTTATCACACTATTTCAATTAACAGACCTGAACCACTGAACAGACCTGTCCTGCGCTAATATGTTATTAATTGTGTCAGGTCGGATGGCAACAATATCGAGTGCCATGCGGCTCTGAGCTGTTGTCTTCTGGTCCAGGCTCACTTCATTTATCTAATCACCTTCCCAGTGCCAAAGGGGACCTATTCGCTTTTTCCCTCTCCACCCACCTTCAAGGTAATCAGATGCATTTTCTGCATAGTCTGGTATCAACTACACAGGGAAGAGAGTCATATCTAATTTATAGTACTCTACTTTCCCAAGAAAAATCAATGGTTGTTTACATTACTATCCTACAATCCCTATTTTAAAGTAATTCATGGCAGGGCCAATGCTATTAATTTTATTAAGCCATTATTAGTGGGCAGATATTATTCTGCTCCATTGATCCTAAGTTGATGCAATTACCACTTATGAAGCTCACACTGTATGTCTGAAAATTTCAATTCTGTTTGCAACCTGAAGCTGTACATTAAAATTGTGCCAAGCCAGATGCTGGTGGTGGAGATCGGGGAAAGCTGATTCAAAACAAACAAGGAACTGCCCAAATTTTATAACTTAAATCCTTTTAAAGCAGAGGTACTGATATCAGCCTGGACCGCAGCCATTCCCAAATGCCCCACACTAAAGGGAGAGACGTACTCAAATACTCTCTTCAAGCCTCCCGGGTCCTATAGTTCATAGGAAACTCATCATCGTGGATTACCGGTTAAGTGAAACATCCTCTGAGGTGAATGGGAAATTTTACAGACGGAAATAAGTTTCACTCTATCTGCACAGAAAATAAGCCAAAAGCCAGGACAGGAGTGTGTCCAGCTGAGTGTGCATTTCACTCTGCTTGCAGAGGAAGAATTTCACCCAGAGGCCTCAGATCTCCTTTTCCTCTTCTCTATGTAAAAAAACCAATAGCAAAGCAGTGCAGGAAAACTGAGTGGGACAAAATGGTGCAAATCATCCGGGTCTCAAACTTCTCCAGGAAATCCAACAGCACGGAGTTACCGTTTGACCATTGGAGGTGTGAGGGGTCCTGCAGGGCAGGAGGGCACAAGAACCCCATCGGTGATGTACACACTGTTGAGAGGCCATGTGGGTGCCCAGTGTGGCTCACAAGGCACAAACCCCTCATTTCAGCCAGCAGAAATTAAAAACTGCAGTTTAAAATAAAAATAAGGGCTCACTCTTAAGCAGCTTGGAAAAACCTTAGCTCAACCACATCCTTTTGATCATGGAAAGAAATGCACTTTGTGTATATTTGCAAGTCAATAAAAACCTGACACTCAAGTAACAAGATAAAACAGAGAAAATAAAGTTACTGCCCCAAGAACTTGCCCTCTAAATAAAAGGATGGATGGATGGAGATAGTGGAGAAAGAGTGAACCGAGGAGAAGACAGGAGCCATCCCAACAGGCTGCAGCACTGGGAACCTCACCTTTCTCTAGTTGATGATAGACAAAGGGTTTGAAGGAAAAGCATGATGTCTACTGAGAGTCTTGGCAATGCAAACAGGAGGAAACAGAGCCCCTAGGAGGCCTGGCTAAATGGGACCAGTAGCCTTTGGAGTACGTATGACTGGAGAGGAACCTCCTTTCATCTAATGCTTTGGCCCAGAGTTATTCTGGAGTGAGAGATGCATTTGTTTGGGATATACAGTTTGACCTGAGGCAAATAACTGCCCTGTTAAATGCATTTTAAAACACCATGAAGCAATAGATGAACCCTCCTTCAGTAAAAATTAGGCCAAATAAGACTTTTAAATTATTTGTATGAGAATACTTGCAGTGGCTCATAGCAGCATCAGGTAGCTAATGTAAATCACCTGGATTGGGAGAGTAAGGCCAGGTTACACCAGCTGAGACTCTCCCCCAGAGTCCTCCCAGAATAACATGAAAAGGTGTCATAAAACCTCTAGATCCAGGGGACTGGTTAATGCTCTGGAGAGGGCAACTGATTTATGGGACCTTGATTTATGCGACCTACCGCACTCAGCTAAAACTGTTGTTCAGCATTATAAACCAGCAGCCTTGTCTCCCATGCAAAACAAGTAAACGAAGAAATAAATTACACGCTTCTCTCCACAACTGAGAGATGTTCTGGCAGCTGGGAGGCTCCACAGGGTGGCTGCATGGTGCTGCGTCAGGATCCACACCATGGACTCAAACAGCTGCCCCGCCGCCAGCATGCGGGAGAAGAATCTACGCCACTCAGCTGGGACGCTTCTTGCTGCCCACCTCCCGGTCCCAGCTCCTGACAGGCTCAGCCGCTGAGATTCCCCATGGGGGACACTGTGGGAGCATCCCTGAGACCGCCTAGTCTCCCTGGCTGGGGTACAGTGGGGCACATACCTCCCCTCTGTGGGGTGCTTGGGGGACAGAGGATTAGGTACAGGGACTTCCCGGACCGAATGGTTCTTACTCTGGTCATGAACTGAGTTGTTTGCAAGGTGGTGCTGAAATAGTTCAGATTCATGAGCATTTTTGCTATTTAAAGGGGTGGTTTTTAGCATTTCCTCTCCCTTGTACTTTTTAAACCATTTAAAGTATGCCTAGGTGGTTTTCTTAACCCTTTTGGAGAATTGAGGACTGGGTTAAAGCTTCCTCTCCCTGTGGGAACCAGGCTGTCAGCAGTAGGACCAGTGGGACCTGTTTGCTGTAGAGGTTTTGGGAGCCCAGAGCACGGACTGTGCCTGCAAATGGCTCTCTCCAGGCAGACCAGAGGTGCATTAGCCCAGTGCCTGTCCCAGATGCTTGACACCCTTCACCAGGGGCTACGTTATAAGCAAGAGCCCTCCCCTCCCTCTCCATCCAGACAACTCTGAGTCCTTTGTTGGAAACTGCAATAGGATTTGGCTCATCAGCATCTTGGGATCTGGTTTATTTTATCTACCCGCCCAAGCCTGCATGCAGGGATAGATCAGATTAACATGGCTGATGAAAAACATCCTCCTCTTTATCCCCTCTGACAGCAGCAACCCTTTATCAACAGTCTGAACACAAAGTTTTCTCAGACATAAGTTTTCTGCCTTGGGGGTTCATTTTGTTTTGTTTTGTTTTGTTTTCCAGTAGAAGTTTTCTATTTTTTCTTCAAGAAAAATCAAAATAATTTAATGGAAGATTTTTCAGCCATCCTTAAGCATTAGACATGGTGGCAGACAGGCTTGGCACATCAACATCTGCTCCTTCTCACTGGATTAAATTTAATATCTGGTGTATGAGCACCAACCCTCCCTCGGAGCTCTGCTGAGGTCAGCTCAATGAGACATACCTGGCTTGGAGAGAAGAAAATGGGTCCTTTTCTGGGTTGCCAAATGCTTTTCCAGAGTGACCCGCTCATCATTTTATCCCTTCTTACAAAGCTAACTTCATAATGCCCTCCAATGAGGCTTTGGGAAGGACAGTGTTTTAAATTGAAGCTCAGTAGATCTGCCACTCACAGCTGCTAATATGCTGCATTTATCCTCGCCGCCGCAGAGGCTGTGGGAGTGAGAGGAGGAGGGAAGGAGAAAAGTAATTACTTCCCGCTCAGCTTGTCACCAAATCCCTTCATCAGCCCTCTCACACGTCTTTCTTGGCTGCGTTAGCGACTAGCCACACTCCGCTGTGCTGGGGCTGGATTCAGCAGAACTGGTGTTAATGGGGCATGAGGGTGGGGAAGGGGTTGGGGACCCCAGGCACTGGGTCAGTGCCCAGCACACCCAGGGCCATCCCTCTTGCATCAAGTGCCATCAGTCTAAACAGCTTCTGCTTGAATTCCATTAGGATCCCCTAATCAAGACATGGGCTTATTTCAGTTCTGTCCCAAAAGCATCCCCAGCGTGGAGCAAGGGAGAAGAGGAGGTGTCTTCTCTGGGTGTTTTTTTTTTTAAATATCCTTCAAAGATTACAGATGTGAGAGATCCCAATGTTAAAGTCTCTGTGTCCCAGAGAGGACTCAAACTCCACACCCTCATTCAGTGATATGGATGAACCAGACATTGAGTCATGAAATTAACCCAAAATGAGGCCAATTTGCTGGTTGGTGCTGAGATTCCCAGGAGCAGCATCATTTACCAGAGATCTGAAATTAGGTGGGATATCAGAAGCCCTTACCTGGGGCATGTATTCAATTGAAGACAATTATTTAGACCAGTACCTGATGGGCCATTTTACTGTTTTTCTTTAAGTCCTGCAAGGTCAGATAAAAGACCAACAGGAAGGTCCATTTTCCTCTAGGGAGGTGGTGGACATGGGGTCCACTGGTGATACAGTGAAGGTATTCCACTTAACTGGCAGTTGCTAGGGTGTCACACACTGAAACCAGTGTGCCATGTGATAAATTTGATGCACTTCACACTGAAATTGATGCATCACCTTTGGAATCAAATTTATCACCTCTTCTGTCACACTTCATATACTGAATCAAAGTCACCACCTACTGAATTAAAAACTTCACATGCAGTTCACATCACATCATAAATCAGACCAAAATGGAATTAAATGCATTGTATGCTAAGAACTCATTCATCACCCCATAAATTAAACATGGGACAAGCCTCGTAGGCTGTATGTGCCCACATATAGCCTGCAGAGTCCACTGGGGAAAACATGACACCACTGAAGTCACTGAGGGCTTGGCCATTAATTTCAGTTAATTTTTTCAATACCAGGATCTACTGTGTACCAGGTCCAGCTCTGTCCTGGACCACTTCAAAACCTGGGTACCCAGAAACTTCTGCTGACAGTGACTCTGCTGCTGCACCATCCCCACTCCCCACTTGGAGGTTTAGGCAGAAGCCTGGAGCAGAGAAGAAAATGGGACCCTGGCCCTGCTCCTGCAAAGGGGAACGGCAGCAAGAAGCCAAGAGGGCTTTGCACCACTTGCTGGCAGCTGACACACAACATCACACACAGGCAGCACCTCTCATCTTCATGAAGGGCCAGGCTCAAAGTCCCAACATCCTTGTTGCTGGAGGAGACCATCCTTCTCCTAAGCCTTCAGCAGGGCTGCAGAGGGCTGGGCTTGGCTGTGGGAGCTGCTGGGCACCTGACACCCCTTTTGCAGTCTTTGGACTTCAAGGCAACAGGAGGAAAAAACAAAGACAGCATCATGTGGTGCTAGAGCATCCGAGACACTTCAGCCCTCAGCAGCAGGTGTTGTTAGTCCTGCGTGACAGACGGGAAACAGGAGCACAGAGCAATGGGTACTGGCTGCTCAAGGCTGAAGCTAGAGACTGGGGAAAAGATAAGACTTCAGAAATTCTTATCTAAAACCAGGATACTATTTTCTTCTTTTGGTTATCTCTGGTAATTTTGGCTTTTCTGGCAGCACCTCCCTGTGTGCTCTTGCAGCACAGGAGCCCTCTGCCCTGCCCTCATTCCCCAGGAAAAGGCAGGACAAACTTCCAGCTTGTCTGAAGCACAATGCAGCCAGATACATCCTTGGATCCAATCCACTGTCTTTCCTTTTATTCTCCTATTCATCTGGTCCTCTCAAAATCTGCTCAGGAGCAATTAGAGCCTGTCAGCTAGAAGCTGATGCAACTTCTATTTAATTAGCCCAGCAGACAATAAAGATCTCATTCATCAATATCTCATGGAAGGTGTGGTTGGTGGGGGGAAGATTTGTCATTTCTTCCCCACATCCAGATGGCTGCGGAGCATCTATCAGTGATCTGATCACACGCATGGACTCATCTGAGGAGACCAACCAGCTGGGAGACATCTGTCCAGAAAGCAGTTACGGGAGAAAATAGTGCAAGACTGTCCCAGCTGCTCTGTTAGCAAGTCCCACTGGTAGCTCAGTCTCCAGACCATGGCCAACCTGGGCAGCAAGTGACCCTGGTGGGATGAGCAACTTTGGATGGCTTTTCCTCTTCTGACTCAGCTGGCTGCCCCTCCCATCAACAGGAAAGCGCAGAGGTGTGTAAGGAGGGCCAAATGCCAGCAGGATGAATTGGGGGAGACCTGAGAATTATGGGGTTTGCCCCATTCCTAGAGGGGGATAAGAGCCCCTCTCACTGTGCTGCCACACTGAGAATAAACACATTAGAGATGGCAAAGGTCCCAGACTGATAGGTCCCAGCAAAGTTTTGGGGTGTTCAACACGCCAGAGAAAGTCTTTGGGGTGACAACCTCTTGGCCTGAAAGCTTCTCCTTAAATTGACTGTCAGGGTATCAAATACTTGTCTGACCTTCTCCTGCCAGACCATCCAAGGAAGACACATTTGGATCGGGCTTTTCCCAGAGACTGGGCAGTGTGGCCAGGAGGATGGGGGAATGTACATCTGTACCCACACACTCTCTGTGCTAGGCTTGTGTCATGAAAAGGCAGTTTCACCAGCTCAGAGCTGTAGGAGTGGGTCCCTGTGGGAATCACTTCCCAACACTGTTTGCAGCCTCACCATCACAATTCATTGAGCTAAAAAACATAAATCAGTTATCACAGAACAGCTCATAGATTACAAACATGAGTGATGGTATCTTCGTAATTAATAATAATGAGAAAGCAGCTTAATAGTTTGGTTCCTTGTGGCTGGTTTGATTTGTAATACATGACAGTTGGTGTAAGCAAAGCAGGTAATTGGAGCCAGTTTAGCCTTGGTGTGTCCAGCTGGTAGCTGCACTTGAGGAACTTGCATGTAAGGCTGTTTTTTCCCAAAGGCTTAACCCTCAACAGCAGAAGAGGGCTGCAAATGTAACCACATCGATAGCCATATTTCCAAGCAGGGACATGCTTGGAGACTGAATGATGGGCAGTTTCCTCCTGCTGCCCTACACATCTGCTCATACTCAGCTCAGGGCATCAAGCAGTGCCCTGAGCCACTCGGCTCCTCAGTAGTTATTAACAGGAACATCATAGCTGGCTTATTACTGTGATTGATGCTGCATCAATCAACTGGAAAAGTGTTAAGCAAGGTTTAAAAAGAAGTAAGATGAAGACTTAAATACCAGGCTAAAATGTCCATATAATGGGGATTATTCCAGGATTGAAAACACATGTGCAGACATGCTGAAATACACAGCTGTGCCCCCTCCCTGCTGCTCCATGCTGGTCACCACTGGTTCCAAGGGGAGTGCGTAACGAGTGCTTACATTGCAAACAGGGATCCGTAATTAGCAGAGGGCACATACAAACTGTGTTCAGTGTAAGTCTGTGGTTTTACTGCTTATCAAATAAAAAGTAATGAAGGAACACTCTCTATTAACACATTATTTCAAGCCAAGCTGTAGTGCTTGCCTGCTTTTGTTCTGTTCCATCAAGTCCTGTTTGATTGGGCTTATTTTTGCTTAAGACCAATGGGATACGCTACACCTGGAGTTGCCAACTTTAGTCATTTCTGCTGGTTTGACAGTTGGTATTTTAGAACTCCTGGGGTCTCCTCTTTTAAGGAGAGACTCAGATTTTCTTGCATTAAAAAAAAATAAAAATTGTGGGCAAGTCAGTTGTGGAGGAACTTACGTGTGTCATCCAGCTTCCCAAACCCAAAAGGCAAACAAACAAACAAAACCCCCCAAAACCCAAACAAAAAAAACCCTCCCTGAAATGTGTTATCTTTTAATCATCTGTGATTTTCAAACACTATCCCCTTGGGGAGCCCAACTCACAGATTTTCTGTTAACAAAAGGTGATTTTACTTGAGAACAAATTCACTTCTCATCTCCAAAGCCTGGCTCACACATTAGTGAATTCCTGTATTGTGTATGCAAAGCCCACAGTCAGAAACCGCAGGGCAGAAATGGCCCAGTGCCCAGCACGTGCTCCGAAGGGGGTGCTTCACACTTTCTTTGAGTCTCTATTCTGCTGCTGTCTTTTCCTCCAGAACATGCCCCTGACTCCCCTGGGGGATGCATCAGGCTTTCCCATGGAGTGGAGCTTCACCTCCTTGCTTCACCTGCAGCCATCTACACCAGAAACAACCTTCCCAGGCGGACATTGGCAATTCAGCCCTTTCCATACCCTTTACCCTGTGCTCAGACCTGGTGCAGGTGCAGAAGAAGCTGCTGCAGAGCATGGATGTGTTTTACCAGTCCCAGGACCTGGACTGAATGTTTCCCAGTGCCACCTCCAGTGCTTTACCAAGGACCAAATTCAGCATGTTCTTCTGGATCTCTCTTTTCTATGGAGGCTCAAGGTGGTCTCCTTGCTCCCATGCTTGTGCTCAGAGAGGACCCATCTCTTAAAGCACTTACAATCTGAACAGACCCACAAGCTCAGAGCTGGGAGAGAAAAACAGGACTTTTGCCAGCCCTTCATGTTAAGCTTCTATATTTAAAATGACTACATAAACTAAGAAATTAATAACAGGTCTAAGCACTTTACCAGGCAAATCCGATTTCTACTTAGGAGAATTGGAGGGAATAAAGCTAAAAAATTTGCTTCAAGGATGAGATTTAATTCAAAGTGCCAGCCCTAGTTCTCCTACGGCACTTGTAGGCTTAGTGAATAAACCTGCCAGCAAACAATCGTCTTAAACAAGATCATCATTAATCCTGAATTCAGCTGTCAAAAAAACTGAGATTGCAAACCAAGAGGGGAACAAGGAAAACCTGGTAATTTGTTTGTTAAATATTTTTAAACTGTCATATCAATAATGGATAATAAGAAAAATTTGGCCCTCCAGAGCTGACGCATAAAACAAAGCTTTGCTGTATTGCACCTAAACTATTATCAATAGCACATTTATTATTATAATAGATGAAAAATAAGCTTCCTGGCTGAAAAACAAGATCAATTTGAGCTCAAGCTGTTTGGACGGATTCTAAATGTTATAATTAAAATGCAGCATGAATGTTCCTTAAAAAAGAGAGAAGAATAGTCCTACTGCAATTACATACGCCATCCAGCTCTGATTCAGTAACCTGAGAGAAAAAAACAGACAACATTGTATTTGTGTCCAGTCAGACATTTCTCGTCTTCAGGGCTTGATGCAGAGCCTAAGCTAACAGAGCTTTTCCTACTGGGTCAGGATCCACCCTCAGGCTTGAGGGTTTGATGCAGGGAGTCAGCCTACATTGCACAGAGCTCCCCATGCAGGTCAGGATTTTATTGGAGTCCAGCAGAGAAGCCCAGCTGAGCTAAGTATCTTTCTGCAAAGACAACTGTAGTTTATCAGGGAAAAAAACTCAAGCACCTGTAGAAAGAGATAAGAAGCCACCTGTGTGAAAGGTTTCACTCCTGGAGCAAGTGCCTTGGGGACTTGGTCAGAGTGACATTCCCACCCCCCTACCTCCCCCCAAGTGTTATCACACACATCAAAACCTGCAGGAGACAAACATGACTCTGGCCTCCTCCAGCAATTAGAGGCTCTCGGACACTTCCCAGGGGCTGTCTGCCATCCTGCAGAACTGGGTTCTTCTTTTGTTCTGACAAAGAACTGACTAGTGAGTTACAGCAATCTTCCATTAGCTCTCTAAATAATTGCAATCTCTTATGTCTTTTAATCATAAAGCCCACGAGGCTCGTAATACCATGTGTGCAATCCAAATTGGTCCATCAGCTCAGTTTATCAAAGGGACCTAATTTAATCCCAGTCTTTGATGGAGACAGGAGTGGTCAAAGTCTGCCCTAATGATTTGCTAAGTTTACTTAGCTTGCAGATCTCTGGCGTGAAGGGCACTTGGACTTCCAAGCACAACATTGCTAACGGGAAGCCATGACAAGGAATACAAAATTGGCAAAGGCTTGACAGTCAGAATCAAGAGAAACCACAGCAGAAACCTGGAACAACGGCGGAGACTGAAGAGGCAAAATAAACCCCGTGATGGGTGTCACCACAAGTAACATAATGAGATTGGTCAAATAAATTGTTGGAGGCAACAGCTCTCTCAGAGTGAACATCACCACAAGAGACTCACCAAGGAGAGGACCAGAGGAGATGAATGCAAGCCAGGAAACGCAGAGCCAGAGGAAAGCAGGAGCAAAGTGCTGGGAGTGGCAGAGCTGCTCTGACCTGGCAGCATCCCCTCCCAGACAGAGCAGGATGCAGTAGACATGAGACCACACCTTTCAATGGAAAAGCACTTGCTCTTCCAGGGCTCAAAACTTTCGGAGTTGAGCAGGTTCAGTCTAGGTGCTTATTTTAAAACCACTGGGATGACTTCTCTGCTCCTGTTCAGCCCAGTAGGTCAGTGGGCCCCAGGAGGTCTAATACAGTGACACCAGTGAAGAAGTGCTGAGTAGACAGATGCAAAAAGCTGAAGGAAGGAGCCCAAATGCCTGGCTTCAAGAGATGCTGAACAATGAACAGCATTAGGACTAATGGCACTGAAGATAAGGTTTTTATGAAAAAGCTAAAAGCCCGGCCTTCTCTGGAAAAGTGAGGGTTGACAGGAGAAGACTGGAGCAGTGTTTCACTCCATAGATGTGAGTGATAGACACAAACACAGTAAAAAACTGGGGGGGGGAAGAAAAAAAAAAGGAAAAAAAAAAGAAAAAAAAAACCAAAAAACTTTACTAGACAAAACCAACTCATTCTGAAGCATTCAATGGCTTTTAATGTTTTTCAGCTCAAACAGAAGAGGGAACTCAGAGCCTGCATTACACAAGCTTGAGGCGTGCTGTGGGCTGTGAGAAACGAAGCACAAGCCCTTTGGTTTTAACCCACATGTACAAAAGGATGGTGCAAAGAAGGGCCAAAGAAGTCCTTAGTGGGAATGTAAAGGACTATACTAGCACCATTAGCTCAGAGGGATTCCTTATGGCACTATCAAAGTTTTTGTAGAAGATGGATGGATGATCTGCCTGCAAACAGGCAAGGCTATTTATTTACCAGTACTCAGGACAGCCTTTGGAGAGAAAGAAAAAGAAGAACAGTGACATTAGCTCCAAAAGTAAAGCCACAGCCAGCAGACAGCAAAGGGTGAAATGTAAATACTACCCAGGCTGAGTAATCCCCACAAAGGGGCTGTCTGAACCTAATGTATGGCTGTATAACAAAAGAAAACACCTGCAATACTGTCAGGCAGGAGAAAATAGCCTTCACGGGATTAAAAACATGTCAAATCCTTGGTCTCATGAGGCATGTGTTCTTTGGAGGAGTGTGTTGATGCACAGGTTGAAGAGAGAAAGAGCCCAGACAAAGGGTCCAAGCAGCTCCAAGCAGATTTGGGTAGAGTCAGAGCTCAAAGCAAACTCACCTCTACTCAAAGCAACTTCCCTTGAGGGTGGGCACATAACACAGCAAGGTCTGGGAGGTGCCAGTTACCCGAGACCTGGTAACTGGGGCTGAGGAAGCAGAAGAAGGAGCAGAAAGTGCCCCACCACGGGTGAGCAGCACCGGCACAGGTCTCTGTGTTGGGAGGAGCAGCCCTGGCCAGCATGCAGCCTGATGCTCCTCACCCAGCAGATTCAGAAGCTGAAGCCTGGCAGGAACACAGTCATAACTGTCTCCCAGCAAAACACTGACACCAGCTTTTAAAACATCCCAGTCAAGCCTAGGAAGGCCAGAGAGCCAGCCCCACCGACACCAGCAGTCCCTGTGCTGGCACTGCCAGCAGAGGAGCCGACCCCATGTCACCAGCTGCCCTGTCCACACTGATGGGAGATCTGTGGTTGCAGAGGCAGCCCACTGACCACACACTACTGCTGCGATGAACACAACCCGAGGGGCTTTCTCCTCCATCTCTACAGGAGAAAGGCTCACAAACTGACCGGTGGGGGCTGCTCCAGAGCCTCCAGTACAAGTGGAAGGCTGGAAGGAGCAACCTGACCATAAATAATGCATAAAAAAAGGGCAAGTAAAGCGGGCTGGGGTCACAGGCAGCACAAACAGACCCCTCTCCCCCATGGCTCGTATAAGTAGTGTTTTGGTCCAGATGTCCTTGAAGCTTGGCATGACATAGCACAAGGTCTGGCTGTGGGCAGCTAACTGGGCACAGGATAGATCAGAGGGACACACAGAGATGCTGGATTACCCCAGTGCTTCCAAACTGATTTGCCTACAGAAGATGCATCGGGCCATACGAGGCCATGACAAGAAGCCAGAGCCAAAGCAAGCCAGGGCAGATACCCCATTACCACCCAGATATTTGGCTCTGTATGATTTCTGCCCAGACACGGTAGTCTCATGGGTGAGAAGCTTTTCTGGCTGCAGGAAAGTGGGCAGCATTACCCAGGGCAACCACCAAGAACACACGCTGTTGCTGGCAGCAGAGAGGCTGCATGAGAGGAGGAGTAAGCAAGGTGCTGAGGGCTGGCAAAGTCATCTGCAGAAGTCTGAGTGACTTCTGAGGAGTGAAGATCAGCATGTGGGACTGAGGGGGCTGACTGCTAGCAAAGGGAGTTGTTTAGAGCTAACTTGGGCGTCGGCATCAAGAGGAAACACAAGCTGCAGCTGGGGAAGGGTACACATCTTCCACAAGTCAGTTCAGTTTCTTTTCCATGCACACATGGGTAGATTGAACAGGACAGGCCAAGCAGACTGAACAACATATGCAATGACAAAAAATAATCTAAAAAGTGATATTTGCTTGACCTTTGTGTCTTCAGCTTGGCTGCCAGTTGCAATGCTGCTGGATTTCAACTGCAGCTCTTCATCGCTCAGACTGAATTGCTGCATTCTGGTTTACATTTTTACTTTCTGTAAGCATACTAAAATTTTAATTAAGCACTAAACCAGTGTTGTAGCAGGTTTTTTGAGAGTTTTTCTATTTATCTTGCTGATAAGTCAAGTTTTTCAGGTTCTTAGTTTTGGCCTACATTTACACCAATTCTGGCTGAACCCTGCAGGATAACTACTAAAGTTATTCCTTAAAAATGAAGAGTTCAGAGTTGATTAGCTGACAGTGGGAGCCTGCAGTGTGCCTGCACAGTATCCTGGCAATCTTCTGATCTGCTGATACTAGAGGCAGGTTAATGTTGATCTGCTGGTAAAACACATCATGGAAAGACCTTGAGAAGATGCAGCAGCTCCTTGATCCAAATCTCACTAAGAAACAACTTGTTTCATTCCTTGTTGACCACCTAAGATAGTGAGGAAGGAGGGGTTTTAAGCAAATAAATTATTTTCCTTCACGCAATTTCTGTAACGTGGCGTGAGGCCTGGAGCACCTCCCATACAAGGAGAGGCTGAGAGAGTTGGGGTTGTTCAGCCTGGAGAAGAGAAGGCTCCAGGGAGACCTTAGAGCAGCCTCCCAGTACCTGAAGGGGGCCTACAGGAGAGATGGGGAGACACTCGCTATCAGGGAGTGTAGTGACAGGATGAGGGGTAATGGTTTTAAGCTGAAAAAGGGTAGATTTAGATTAGATATTAGGAAGATTTTTTTTTACTGTGAGGGTGGTGAGACAGTGCAACAGGCTGCCCAGAGAAGCTGTGGGTGCCCCATCCCTGGAGGTGTTCAAGGCCAGGCTGGATGAGGCTTTGAGCAACCTGGGCTAGTGGGAGGTGTCCCTGCCCATGGCAGGGGGGTTGGAACTAGATGATCTTTAAGGTCCTTTCCAACCCAAACTATTCTATGATTCTCTGAGCAAAGGCCAAATGTTTAGTAGTGTCCCCCATTTTTGTCTTTCTGGGAAGCACTTTGCAAGAGATGAATAAGGGCAGCTCCAACAAGAAAGCAACGCCACAGTTCATGCTTAGCTTCACTGGGGATTTTTTCTAAATTGTTGGGGAAACTCAAAGGCCCCGCAACATCTGCTTGTACACGACAGGTTTATCACACATGTTAACATCAAACACTAGGGTAAATCCAGCCATCGACATTCAAAACCCTGGCCAGATCTGTCAACATCTGGGACCAGAAACATCTCTAAAATGTTGTTTTGAAATTGTATCACAATAACAAATGTAGTGCTAATGAAATGCAGAGTCAGTCTGCTACCATCCAAAATTCATCGGTATTTGCTATGGAACTGAACTCCCAGGTTTAAGTTGCTGGTGCTAGAAAGTTTCCTGTAGTTAGGCAAAGAAATTCAACACAAAGAGGAGATAATTTCTCTGTACATGACCCTGGCTAAAACTGTCTATTAGCCGTCCCTAACTGTAGGTCTCGTCCTTTGCTACTCCCAGCTGTAATGCACCTTCAGCTATTCTTTCTGTCCCAAGGGGTAGCTGCCATGGATGGTGGGGGCATTGCCAGGAGCACAGCCACCTCTTTCTTCAGTCACTGCAGACCCAACGCATGTCTGTATGCTGGTTTTTGCAATACTCTGGAATTACTAACCAGTTCTCCAGCCATTGGAGACTAACTCCCCTGCTGGCCCTTGACCACTAGTTAGGAGAGTACTTTTCTGAAAGGTCTGAAGTCATCTACTATTTAATCATTTCAGCTTTCCACTTCTCCCATCTCATTTTCTCTCCAGTTAATTCAATGCAAGGAATTTCAGCTGTTCATTGAGGAGTTATGAAGACCTTGACCAAATAGCCCTTTTTTTCCTCCCTGCCTGTCAGTCTCCAGCCTCCTTGCACAGCACCTCAGGCCAAAGCCAAGGCCAGTGAAAACTTTCCCTTTCACATCCAGATCACTGCTCAGGAAAACCACATCTTCCAGCAGGGCAAGCCCTGCCCCAGGCTGCCTTGCCTAGCCCCATCTGGGTCTCCAGAGAGGAACCAGCTCCTGTGTCTGGCCAGGCTCCTGGTCCCAGCCAGTGCTGACAGCACACACTGGCTGCATCTGAGACAGTCCCCTGCAGCCCTCCCAGGGCTCAGCTTCTGGAATCCTCCAAAACTCATCTTCTGGAATTGGGGGGCTGTGGGGAAAATGAGAGGGAAGAAAAAAAGAGATGCAAGCCCCTTGAGCTGCATAGAGCAGCTTGCTACTTGAAGGCATTTGACTGCCTCAGTAAAGAAGAGGTAAATTTAAGGAACCCACAGCCGAGAAGTTGTTTTGCTGAGTTTGAAATCTTATTTGTATGCTTATCTCATGCAAAGCTGGAAATAACGCTGGCCACACTTACGACCTGATAAGGGGAAAAAATGCATTGAATAACAGCCAGTGCAACTGAAGAGAAATTTGCTGCACACACAAAAAAATTATCAGAAAGCATCCTTCAGAAAAACAGATAAATACACATATTTACACAGCGAAGCCAAACCCCCACAATCTCCATGAAGGCTTGTGCAGCAACATACCTGCAGATCCCCATCAGCTCATTACTGTCCCTTAGGTGGAGATGACAATTTCGGTAGGTCAGCCTCCAGAACAGCTGGTGTGAGCTTTCCCTAATCTGCTCCAAGGCAAACTCCACCAACAGCTGAGACTCCCTTCAGCAACAGGGAAAGCTGGACAGGCAGCAGGCTGCTATTTCTCTACAGAGGTTCACATGTCTTCATATATGCTATCACTATTTTGGCTTCTCCCTCTGATCCTAAATTAAATAATTGGGAGGAATAAGGAATATTGTTCTAAAATTGGGTGTTAAGAGCTGTGCGTGGCCCCACCTCTGAGCTGACCATATGGAAGAAAAATGCAGAGACCTCAATACTCCACAGAATCAGGTCCTGAATTTTTGATCCAGTCTTGAGTACATTTCAAAGTGATGAAAGGGCTCTGAGGATGGAGCTGTGGCTCTAAAACTGGAGAACTGCTATGCTGAATGTGCTATTTTGCCACCTTCTCCAGCTACAGCAGGGGCACCTCTTCATTACAGCCCCCAGCTTGCTCCTGGATGGTTGTCAGCGTGCCCAGTAGAAATCTTTCCAAACTGCTGGTGTGTTTCAAATAAATGGGTCCAATTAGCAAAGCTTTACGACTGCAGCTGAAACAGTGGGAAAGGATCATACCAGCAACCAAGCAGGCAGATCAGAGGGGGAACAAAGCTTCCCATAGGTGTTGATGAGCCAGCCGGGAAGAGAAATGTAAACAGAGCCTTACACTCCCTCAGGCAAGTAAATCCCCAGAGGGGCTGCAGGACCAGCCCCCAGCCTCATGTTAGCACTTTATTTTTAGCATTGCCTTTCTGTTCCTAACCTTCACAACTGTGAATTGCAGTTTTTCTCCCCCCGGGATTATAGTGATGGTTTGGAACATGGAGATGTTTGGAAAGGGGCAATTTGGCATCAGGAGTCTAGAAAGCAGATACAGATGACATCCTAAATGTATCTTTTATGAGTTTGGAATGATTCCTTTAAATTAAGCTCAGAGTGTGTGACAGCTTCTGGTAGCGCCACCAGTAAGGAAATAAAATGTAAAAACCAAGAGGTTCTTGAGCATATGCTGTCTTAGAGATCGTGTCTTCTGGACACCTTGGCTTTCCCCTCATGCCGCTTTGAGCTGCGATGTACCAAGTGCTTCCCAAGGAAAGTGCTCCAATAATTTTCAATTGTCTCTTCACCACATATGCCCTCAAACCCCAACATACTTCCAAATTCAAGGCTTATAAAAAATTAAATGCTCCAATAATTCTAAATTGTGTCTGTTCGGTGCTACTGGAGCCTGTCCATTCCTTCAGTTTGGAGATTTTTGTTTTGTTTGCAGGGGGGGAGGAAGAAATGCTTTCTATTAGTGCTTCAAATTGGAAGCCAGTCAAACAGCATCATAGCAGAATGATTCAGCAGCCTCTGAGCTGATTTGCAGTGTATCACAAAACAGGATTGGGAAAAACAAGAATGCCTGGAAGAGAAAGAACCCATACAAAGAATCACGGCAGGAGAACAATACCAGAAAGGAGCAGAGGGAATAATCCTCATTTGGCTTCTGAGGAGCAAGTCAGATGACCTAATAGATGGCTTTCAATGCCCTTCATTCTCCGTTGCATCGCAGGGTTCAGCCGCCTGGATCCAGCCACCACAGCTTAATAAATGGCTCTGCATTGACTCAACCACATTAAGCGTTTCTGTGTGCACACCCGCAGCCTGTTGTCATTTATCTGAGACCATGGTTTCCCCTCTGGCACAAGATCCAGATGCTATTTCACAGCAGGCAGGAGCTTATGCAGAACTGGCGGTGGAAGTTCATGACCATTTAAGGACAGGAAACAAAGGAAACAATCTGAGGCTGTGAGACTTCCAGTCATAAAACAAAAAGTGGTGTTTTCTCAGCCTTACTCAAGAAGACAGACACATACAAGGTGGCACATTAAAGTAGCAGAGACATCAAGCTAAGCGTATTCCCTAGCACTGTCCTGAACAGGAATGAAATTAAACACGTATTGCACGACCTCCTGAACCAAAGCATCAGTGACCACCTATGGCCAATGCCAAGAAGGAAGAGGAAAGCATAATTTAAAATCTGTTCTCTGTGAACCTGAAGATCCTATTGACAATGTCGTTGTAAATTAGGCCATACCTGTTACAACTGTGGCCTTGGAGCAACAGAGGAAGGCAGGGAATCTCTCAGGAGTTTTACTAGATCAGCAGTGGTTGAACTACTTCTATGCAGAACATGAAATCACAGCTTCACGCAAGTGAGGAAAAACAGTCATATCATAATTCTAATAAAATAGCTACATCCAAAGTTTGGCAGAGAGACACAAAAACAACGAGGAAAAAAAAAAATCTCCTATGCCGTGGTCTCCTCTTGTAGACTGAGAAAAAGATAAAGTGCATCCTTGTTTAACTCACTGCAGGATGCTTGGAATTTTATAGAAAATCCTGCAACATGTCTCCTAGTGGGGAATAAGTGAAGCATGAGATAAGAAATCTGCCATATCCTAACTTGCAGTGGCAGGTGCTGTAAAAGGAAATGCCCAATAAAGGCTTAATATATAGGAAGATGGCAAATAGCTGCCTGGATTTCTGAAATAAGAAAGCATAAACCAAATCTCTAATAACATCTAATCAAAGAACGCCACCAGTTCCTAAAAAATTCTAGGAAAAAAATGAGTATCAGAGAGATGGTAGCATGCACATCTTTTTCAGTAGTGTTTTGGGAATATTTTAGCCTGCAGAATTTAATTCCCTGTTATTACTTCTGAGCCCAGAGGCGAAAGTCATAAATCAGGACCATTCATTACATGCAATAACAGGGTGAAATACTCATAAGGAGAGTTACATGATGAAATCCTTTGGGATTGTGTGTAACACTTCCAGTCCTTGATGACAGCATTAAAAACTCTTTTGTTGACATCTATTCTTCTCTAATTCTTATACTGGGTTTTCATTCTTTTCTCCCAACCTCTCCAAATTTTGCTGTCATATGGTATTCTTTTCACCCTTCTTCCCTGCTGCCCTAAATATATGTTTAAAATAAAATCATAGAAAAGCATTCCATGGTTAAAAAGATGGGCAGGTTTTAAATTACACTGTATTTACTTATAAGGGCTTTTAATACTAGAACAGCTTTCCCAGGGAGTTTTGCCCTGATTTCAGGACCCCCATTGTTTTTACAGAGGGCTATTTGGTCCCGTTTAGAAGGTGGCTACATTTTGAGTAATAAAGATTGCAATGCTATAAAATAAAATAACATTGTCCCCACCCTTCTTTTACCCTCCCATCTAATGAGTTAAAAAAAAAAAATCCCATCCCATTATGTGTTAGAGCTTTGTTTTCTGAGTAACAAGACTAATCATGTTTCCTCCGCTTGGAGACTCTCTCTTCTCTTCCTTTTCTTCTAGGTCCTCTGGATCCACACTCACATAGAAATATCCCATGATGGAGAAAATAATGCACACAGCAAAGAGGAGAACAGTGAACAAGACAAATTCAGCCCACTAGGAAAGACAAAAGAACAACAGGTCAGGAGACTCCAGGCTCTCAGTCCAGAGGATTTCTCTGTACTTCCAAGTGCTTTTTAAAGAGCTTGGTGAAAATTACTTTTCAGCTTCCCAGATTGCTCACAAGATAGAAACTTTCTCATCCTGTTTTCTGGTAAACCTATTTACATGTAATGTAATTATGAATACGTGATATACCTTAAAACAAACCAGTTAAATCGGGCTAGTTTCATTAAGTTTTTTCTTACAAATCTGTCTTGACTAGAACATACCTGCCTGGGTTTTTTGCCCACAAGATGCCTTTGGGAGAGGCAGTTCCATGTTAGCCAGAAACAAGCCCCAGTTCACACCTTAATGCCATCACCCAGAAGCCTGATAGCCCGAATTAAACAAGCTCCATACCACAACCTCCCATGCAAGCCCGATATCTCAGGGGTGCCACCGGCATAAGGTCCTGAAGGAGTCCCAAGCTAGACACTTGAGGAGGCTGCCTGCCCACCGGGCTGGCTAGATGGAGGCAAGCTGCTTTTGGCAAGCAACTGCCATGTGTGGCTGGCATCGTGACCAGGCTCCAGGCCCAAATACAGCCTGCTTGCCTAGAGCTGAGCTCCAGAAACATTATTACAGTGCAGGCCACAGTATTATTTACTGCCACTGGGAGGCTTAGGGAAAGCCATGGCTCCAGACTGCATCACTTCCCAGGGCAAAGCAGAGCCCTGGCTGGGAGGCAACTCGATGCAGGCTGCAATCGGTCCGTTGCAGGAGCCTGGGGCTGTGCAGAGAAGCTGAACCTCCAGGACACACCATCCAGGGCCCATTTTAAAGCATTACCTCTGCTTTAAGAGCCAAACCATACCTGTGCCATTGGTGCAGCCTGGGCAACAACGAGCACAAGGGTATTCCCAACGGCCACCGTGAGCAGCCAGGCTGCCTGCAGCACCGACTTCATGCTGGCTGGAGACTGAAAAGAGGAGAAGGGCCTGATCAGTGAGTATCACACTGTACCCTTCTGCCCTGGTTCACCCTTTTGATGTCCTGTCTGGTGTAGGTGTTCCTGGGCTCAGCCTAGGAGGAGACGGTGGAATTTCCTCTGTGAAGAGTGGTTAATCTCTGGTTAATCTCAACAGCTGTATACAAGGATCTTTTGAAACATGTCCTCCAGGAGGACACATGAAGAAGGAGGAGATACTGTTGTTGCAGAGCTGAATCCTGATCATCCCCAACTGCATCATGTGAAATCATAAGATCAGGAAGCCCAGGATGCCACACAAGCCCTGCAGCTTGGAGTCTGGTGCCATGTGGCTGTATACCTTTGGAAAAGAGACTGGATCTTGTTGTTAAGCTTCCTTCTGATGACAAATTTTCCACATCCCATGACAGACTGTCCCACTGTATTAATTGCCTTCATTAATAAACATCTGTACCTTACTCCAAGGATAAATGTGAGTAGCTTCAGGATTTTGATTGTCTCAGTCCTCTCTTCTCATAAATCTTCTCCCCAGACAACACAGTAAACTACAATCAAATCATCCCTTACACACTCATTACCCTTTGCTCCCTTGCTACAGACTTGGGTAGGCTTAGACCCCTTCAATCTCTCAGCTTAAAGCAGGTTCCAAGCCCCCATACCACTCTGTAGTCCTTGAGATACTTTTGCCTTTTTTTTCACTAGAAAATATATACCACAAAATATTTAACTGGAAAAAAAAAACCCTGATATTACAGTATTCAGAGATTTCACATTAAAATACACCTCTACCCAATTCTGTTCTATGTTCTCAGCTTTACCAGGAAATGAGTTTCCTGAGTATTATTGAGAACAGGTATCTTTAGAGTATGAATTAATTTAGCTTGCGGGCACCCAGCAAGTGGTGTTATAATCCCACTTTTAGCTGAAGTACAGATAATATTGTCAGTAAGCATCATGCCAAAGGACATATTACAAGTCAAGGGCAGATACAAGAATAGATCCTGAAATCTAATTCTAAGCCCCTCATCTTTAAGTGGAGTACCTGAGAATAGGAGAAGGCCAGACCTGTAATGGAGAACATCACCTCCCCAGCAGATATTAGTAGGTATTGTGGTAACTGCCAAGCCATGTGGACATTGTTGGCTTTGATGTCTTCTGACTTCCATGTCTTAACAGCACCTCCAGAAACCTAGCAGAAAAATAAAGGTATGTTAATTAGCTGCTCAAAAATCAAATCCTTCTTAGCCTGGTGTCCAACAGCAAATTTACCAAAATGAAGTTTTAAGTAAAGGTGGAAGCAAAGCTCTGCCCTGGAAGCAAAACTCTGGGTCTGACCCCTGCCATTTCCAAGCCCGTTGGGAATGGGCTGACTCCTATTGCACAGTGCAAAGGTGACAGCATGGAAGCATCCCAGCTCATTCACATGCTACCAGAGTTGCATGAGTTATTGCAACTGAACAAGTTGCCTTCTGTAGAGGGGCTAGGAAAAGCCTGTGTGGTACTTGTGCATAGCCTGTGACCTGCTGCTGTCCCTAAGGCCAGAAGAGGACAAAATGATAAATGTTCATTGAATCCATGTGGTCACTGCTCCCCTTTCATCAGCACTGTACAACTCCCCTACAATAACAGTGACACCCAAGCAAATACAGTTCAGGAGTACCAACAGTAGCAGAGACTGCCCTGTATCAGATTTATTCAGATAGTTACGGTAGCTGCATTCCTAATTCTTTTTGTTTGCTTTCCCACATGTAAGTGATACTGCCTCTGTAGTATCACAGAGAGAGGCTCAGAGGCAGAAAGATATTTGACTAGTAGCCAGGAAAACACTAGGCTGAAATTACTTTAGCCAGAAAAGCCTGTGTTTTAGAAGAGTACTTGGGAAAATACGAGGGATGTTTACAAGATGTACTTAATCACCATGCAAGGAGGCAAATCAAGAGACTGTACTTCAGCATGCTAAAAGGGGTGAGAGGAGAGCTGTGCATTGCTCTGTAGCCCATAAAGAAATGTCACAGGCACCATACTATAACTGCACACTGAGGAAGGCTGGGTAGAAGGCAGCATTCCCATGATTTAAGTATCACAGTTCAGCCACATTAGCAGATTAATATATCACATTCTTGGTTCTCCTATATAGCATTCCTGGCAGACGAGCAGGGCTCCGTACAAATCACTGCAATAATTAAAAATTATCTTGGCCTGGAGCAAACTAGCTCCCTACAGAGGAAACCACAGCAAGAGACATGGAAAAAGAGGGTCAAAAAGACTAAAGGACTAGCACAGGGTCCAGAAGGGCTGAGGGGCTGAGGCACAGAGCCACCCCTGAGAAGCTGTGGCTACAACGGGGACTTTTGGAGATGGGACCACAAAGTGGAATCCTTGCCCTCAGTGACATGGGACACATCTGCTTCAACTGGCCCTGATTCAGTTGCATTACCAGAGCTCTGGGGAAATATCCTTAGTGTAATAATCTTCATGCAACTTCTCTACTCCGTTTCCCATCTGCCAAAAGAGGCTTGCAGCCACAGAAGAAGGGTCTGGCCAATGTCACTTCAAATGTGTGTATGTTTTATGTACATAAATCCTGGCACTCACAGATGGCAACATCTGCCTGTTCCCTCCAGGACTGTGTATCTTCCTCCAGCTACTGGAGTTTAAAAAAAAAATGCCAGGTGCTTTGCAGCTATATTTTTCCCCCTACATATTTTGGTCTGTGCAGACATGGACAGCTCCCATTAATTGCCCAACAGGGAGATGTTCCTGCCAGGGAGTAGCTGACAGCACTTTGCTCTGCTCATCACAACACAGTAGTCAAAGTCCCAGAGGGCAGCTTAGCAGTGTGTCCTGTCAGACCTGGTTTGTCTGTGTGCCTGTGTAGTGGAAAGGTTAAAATGGGAACTAAGCTGATCACGTTCATGTCCGTGGCTCCTGCCAGCTGGACCAGGGTTGGAGCAGCGTGCCTAAGAGGCTGGCAGGCAGAAAAAGGAATCCAGCCTCTCAGCAGTGCTCACACCCCATCAGGGCTAGGTTGTTCAGAAAACCATGCCTTGACTTTACACTAGGCTCCAAATGAGCTGTACAGACAGTGAGAGGAGGAAAAACAGATGCACAATCTCACCAACCTCTTCCCTTGACACTTTGGCCCTCTTCCCCCCATGCAGAATCCATAAGTCTTGGAAGATCAGCCTTTAGATCTGTAAGCTAAATGTGAGGACACAGCAGACTGTTTCTGGAGAGTGTTTCAGGTGTGAGGTGCCACCAGGTGCAGTATTTTAAAGACCACAACCAGAGTCAGCTCTTGGCAGACTGTGATAGCTCTTTGCAATGTGCTGGGTCAATGCTAACTGAAAAAGAATGGCATGAGACCAGCATAAACCACAGATCACATGATTTTCCATGGAGCATTTCCATCAAGGAAAATACCTTATTCCTTGTTTAACTCAGGAGATCTGATAAGATCATAGTGTAAGGTGGAATAAGTACCCACCCACCTCATTTATGTAGGTGCCAAAACCTTTTACTGGCCCATGTATAATGGACTGCCTTCAGATGGCTACTGCCCAGGACTCACAGGGTGGAGAAAGCAAGTGAGAGTCACAAACATGACAAGTAGAGCACTGCCAGAGACTAGAACAGAAGGAGCTTGTTACCGTCACAGAGACACTTACGTTAGTTATCACAATGGTGTATGACGCGCCGAAGTCGAGCAGCCCTAGCTCCAGGGTGAATTCTCCCATTTCAGTTATGCATTTTCCATTGTTATATCTAGACACAATGATGAAGTACAGTATTTCCCAGTTAGTCCCACAGACAAAGAGCACAGAGCAGAGCTTTCAAGCATACTCCTACAATGGAGTAGGAAGGATGTATGATGTAAAGCTGCAGTCATGTTTATGTCAGACTATCACTAGCGTTCTTGCCATCTTTTCCTTCCAGAAACACTTGGGCACTGACTGGAGTTCACCTGATGACCTGGGCTATTGCTAACATTTTTAAATGGTTTCTGCTTCTTCCTAGCACTGATTTTTTTTTTCTTTCCTCTCAGGTTTATTTTCCTTCCAAGCTTTTATCCTCCCCGCCAGGAACTGTGGGCCAGACAAGTTAGCCAGGCTCACGCAGCTTTCAGGAAATCAGAGGTATGCACCCACAAGCCATTTTGTTTCCTTTCAACAAACCAAATTAGCCTTCATGTTTGTTCTTCTGATTTTGGATGTGTGAGATGGCACACAGGCTCAGCAGCATCGTCACAATGGCTGCTGCATCCTACTAAATTGTAGCAATAAATATTTGAGATGGAGCTGATGCAGAGAAAAGCCATGAAGCTTGGTTTGAAACATTGCAAATGTCAGAAATACCCTACAAGAGCCAACTCCAATGCTGCCAAACCAAGGCCATATGGAGCCCCTAACAAGCCCAGCCTGCAAAGCCATGTAATGTTACTTGATGTTACCAGCCTACATACCAATGCTTTGTAGCATGGAATACGAATTGGCCTTTCCCTGAGTGCACCCTCACACTAAGAACTTGCACCTGAGAGAATATAAAAATAGAGCAGGCACCAAATGGCAGAGAGGACTTCACCACGTCCCACCTTACTCTGCTGACAGATGCACAGGAATGGCCAGTCTCTTCCCTCCAGGCCCCCACATAATGTGAATAAAAGCTCAGAGAAAGGTAAGTGCTTTACGTGGACTTCTTCAAATGGCTTTTTGGATTTCCAAAATTCCCATGACCCGACTCTGAGAAAACTCAGATTATGGCCTAAATTAGGATGTCATTATACACATGTAATGGGAATAAAATTTCCAAGCTTTGTCTCTGCCGATTTTATCTTACCAAAGCAATAAAAGCCATGGGAAGGGAGCTATCCCAGACACTGTTTGGAGGCTGAATCTATTCAACTGCATATTACACACAGAGATACTGATTTGCTGTCTTTTGGCTTGGACACTTTGCAGACTAAACGCATGGTGCTGTTATACACATACGAGTGGCTCAGAGCACCTGCTCTGTGCAGAGCTGATAATTCTGCTGTTTTACAAACATCTGCCCCCACAACCAAATGCCAAAACAATAGCAATGAAGGTTTTGCTGTTCAACCAAGAAAAGCCCCATTGTGTTCAAGGAAATGCCTCAGCAAGGACCTTCAGCACAGCAAGGGAAACTTACTTCTCCCTCTCTAACAGTGAATACTCAGAAGCGCTGTAGTTTTTATGAACAGCAATGAACCATTTGCTGTCAATGGTGAGGTTGACATCTTGGCTCAAACCATTAATGAATCTGCAAAGAAAGCAAATTTCATTGGGTTGTCAGACAGGGCAGGAGAAGCATAGTATCAAACACTTTAGAAGAAGTGCACTCTCTTTCCCAAAGCATTCTGTAACTCCATAAGGTTATGACAGCCTCTCCTGCAAGCTACCAAAATATTTGCCTGATTCATTGCAGAGTTTTTCAATGTAAGATTAGTTTTCCCTGCTGTGTAATTTTACCCTCTTACTCTCTCTCCTGTGAAAAGTGATCCTCACTTTTTGTGGGTTAGGACTTCCAGGCAATCTCTTCCCAGAGACCTTCAAAGATTGTTTCATGGCTGTTCAAGAGGACAGAGCCCCAGTCCACCCCAGGAAACTATAAAGTTGGGTGTCCTGATGAGCATGTGCACAATGCTGGCATATTTTCCAAGGAGTTTCTACCAGCGGGGAAAGGGTTTTCCAGCAAAATAAGATATATTGGTCAGAACCAAAACTTTCACGGAAATGTTCAGGTTTGAGGTCTTTTTCATCCAGTGTTCATATGCTTTTTCATACACAAAAGACAGTTTCCTTTTGACAACTCAAAAATTATTATGAAAACTAAACTCTTTTCATTTGATCTGACTATGTTTTAAAATATTTTGTGTTTCAGTTCCTAAAATGGGGGTGGAATCCGTGAAGATAGTCAAGTGCTTAACAAAAGTAACTTTTTAGTGGAAAAAGAGTTTTTGCCTAATGACACAAATTTTGAAGGGAAAGTTTTGGGATTCTGTCAAAAACATCCAAAGGAACATCTAAAACATTCCTGACTGCAGGTACTAATCAAGTCTTCAAGGTGGTGTTTAGTCAGTAGAAGACTTCACAAACACAGGCCTATGAAGAGATACTGCTCTACTGCTACTGTCAACACAGGCTTTCAGATAAGGGAGCTGGTCATTGTTTTATACTATCTAAAGTTTTTTGGGGGTTCTTTATTTGTTTGGGTTTTGGTGGGTTTTTTTGTTTTAAATTTCAGCTTACCCAAATCCTCCAGAAAGTCCAGCTGGAATCCCCTCTTTTTTTTTTCAAATCTGCTTCTTCTGCATCTCAGCAGCTTTGCATAAGCGTGGTAATGTGGTGCTGGAGGTAACTGAGGTGGGTGAGATGGCACCTCGGCACAGACCAGCACAGGACTGTTCATGGACTAGCTCACATTTGGAAAGTAGCCTAGCTGCTTAAGCAAAGCCCAATGCCGAGCTGAATTGCTTACAAGGATGTAAAATTGGTGCTGTATCCAATTTAGCAGGCATTTGTGCATGAGGCTGGGCAACTTGTCCAGTTCGCACAGGACAAATGGCAACGGCTCCTTTCCAGGTTGCTTCTTCCCTTTCTTTCCCAAAGAGGTGGTACACAGTGAGATGAATTTACCACTCTTCCAAGTGGGGAGATATTTTATGTTGCCATCTCAGCCCAGACTATCCTAGGCAGTAAGCAGCAATGCTACTCAGCTCTGCATGGCAAGTGTGGGAAGTGACACGCTGTCAAGCCTCCATAGCTGACACCTGAGTCTTGCATGACAAGTGTGGACTAGATTCCAACTGGTGGACTGGATTCCAACTGGAGAACATCTGGGTTATGTTACATACAGTTTGCCTTAGACAAAAGTAGTTTCCCTCACCCCACCACCTCCAAATCATCAAAAAAAGCCATTCCTACCTGACAGCTGCCAAACCATTTTCTGGCTTTGCTTCCAAGTCTGTAATCTAAAGAGGGGAAGAAAAAAAGAAAAACAGATTTATTAATTCTTCCTTATAAACAATGTGTAGCAGAAAATACTAGTGTCTATGGAGTTACACATGTGTTGCAAAGCTCATGGAAATGGTCTGGACTCTCACATAAGCTTTACATCAGGCCACAGAAGTGAATTCCTGGTACAATGAAGCCAATGGCAAAATTTCAGGTCCACCAAGGGCTTAAGATGAGATCATACCTTTTTTTCCTCATCTCCTGCATAACAGGGTAAGATTGCATGTCACACAAAAAGAATACAGAGCAAGGTTCTTGGCTGGTAGAAATCCACAATTGTGCCACATCCACTTAAGCTGGCAGGGCAATTTCAATTTGTGCTGCCCACAGACAGAACCCAGGCAAGCCAAAAAGGACTGAATCTATCTTCAGAAACTAGCTTTCTCTCAAAATTTTCTAGCCCTTTCTCTGTACTTTCTTCCTGGTGTTAAACCCTAAGCTTCTGAGACCAAGAATCCAGAATTTCAGTATAAAATGTCAATTGTACTTCATTGTGATATGCTGATCCACAAATAATGTATCCCCTAAATAATAAATAGCCACAGTGAATAATAAATGTCAGAGCAATAAATAATAAACAACAACATCTTTTTTTTTTTTTTCCATGGGATACACATGGGGATTAACACTCTAGTTTATTGCAGTCAGGGCAGCCAAATTATTACTTGCTTTCATCGATGATTCCCAGAGCTCCCAAATTCATTTCCTACCCCCTCAACAGCCCACAAAGGAGAAGAAACCAATTTCAGATTGGCTTCTTCCAGGAAAACACCCCCAACTCAGTGAGGGGGCCAAACCCAGCAGTGAGGGAGGCTGGCGTGGGCTATGGCTACTCCAGGGCAAGCCCAGCGACACAGCAGTGACACTGGCATTGCCTTCCTTGTGTTGCAGTGCTGGAAAATTCAGCATCATTTACCACACCATCTTCCACACCTCCCTTATCTACAGCTGAGAATGACAGGTCCACAGCATCACCCAACAGCACTGCTGTTCCCCAGTGCATGGGAACCTGCCTGTACCAGGCATTAATTTAAACAGTCGAGATAGCTAGGGCAGCATAGAGATGTACTGAAGCTCAGAGATTACTTTGCTCCACCCTGTCACAGGGTTTCTCTTCTTAAGGACTGTATGAAAATCACTGTACGAGTACCCATTTCTTAAGGTAACAGCACACAGTCATGAGGGTCACAGGGAAACTTAACAATATTGTGTGATAATGAGCCCCAGGCTCTAAACCATAAAGCAGAAAAAAAAACCTTATGTCAGGAAAAAACAAATTCTTAAAACTCTTCATTTTTAAAACAGTTACATGAGTTCTACTGTACAATATTGAATGCTCAGTATGGTAACCCTGCAAGGTAGGAGGCTGAGGAACTGCAAAGAGAATTGTTATTTTAGCACGAGGACAGATTCTGATGACATTTACAGACATACACACCTGCCACAATGTGCAATAACACCATACATTTCAAGAGAGCTTCTTGGGATACAGCTGTAAGTAAAAGGTATCAGAATCCGGCCCTATACATCCTGTATGCCTCTCTGATTGTTGCAGCAATACACAAAAGTCCAAATGCAGCCAGCTCTGCTGCAGAGCCTGAAATGAGCTTAATCATTTATTCTGTTCAGCAAAACAAATGGGCCTTCTGTGTATTTTCACTAAACACTTGCAATAACTAAACCCGGAAACATTCCTCTGATGCTTTTATTCCATGCCCAGCCCTAGAGCCTCTTTAACATCTTTGCTTTATAGAACCATCTTCAGGGGAAAATCTCTGTCTCTCTGTTTCCTCAGCTTTCTCAAGCTCCACTGCCTAGCAGGCATGACTCTGCTCTCCCACTGCAGCATTCACTGGATCAAACTGTGCCCAGCAACTCTCAGATGCCATAACGCCTCTATTAATCAACCAGCAGAAATGCGTACAGATCCAGCGCCGCTAGCTAAGAAGTCAGGTTTAGAGCAATCAGACAGACATCACAACTGAGCAAATGAATTAATGAGCCCATTACCCCATTGCATCATCACAGCCATTGAATTAATACTGTATTTACACTTCACTCCCACACTCACTAGGTGGCTTGATAGGCTTCCTTCTGCCTCAAAAACAATTAAGCTGTATACTGATTTTTCCTTCACGGTGTAGTTAAAAGCATGAGACAATCCTTGATGTTGCAGGGTGAAGCGAAGGCTCTGTTGCTCTCCATCCAGTATTAATTTTGAGTACTCAGCTGGGTTCTGTGGAAAAAAACAAACTTGGTTACAAAAAAGAATTGGGCTCTTCCCACCAAGTGCAACCCTAACCTCTCTTCATGGGAGCCTGTAAAGAGAGGTTAACAGTCAGAGCTGCCTTCTACAGCAAAGGACCTGTGCTGACCTACAGGCTTTGGGCAGGTCAAGCCAGAGCATGGAGTACCTTCCCTTGCCAGATGCAACCCAAAGGCCAGGATGCACTTTCTGCCCACACAGTTACCCTTTCTCGGGCCCTGTTCTGCCCCGATGGGACCACGTCTAAAACATGCCAGGCAGCTGGTCGCCAATGGACTGCTGGGCTGAGTCCCAAACCAGCCTGACCTGGAAAGTAATCTGGAAGCTGAAATAGGAAACTACCCAGTGCCCATGCCCAGTTAACTGCCTTCCTGGTTTCTTCCTCCTTTGCAGGTAAATACTTTTCAGATGGCACCCAGATCCCAGCAGCAATACCTGGTCTGAGCACTGAGAGGTGAACTGAACGTCTTCTACGTGCTCATCTCAGGATAGTTATCGTTTATTCCTAATTACAGATTAATGTAGTTAGCCATTTCCTCCTGTGCCATGTCTCCAAACATTTCAATTTCTGTCTCATCAACGGAGATAATATACTCTGTTTTTAAAGCTATTTCGATGCACTGCTAAGGAGAGGAGGAGAACAAGCTCTAGTATCTGTGGACTTTATTAGAAAGTGCCTGAAAAAAAGCCCACCCTTTCTTCAATGGGACGCAAGCCAGGCCTTCCAGCCCCACATATATGCTTACCTGAAAAGGCTCCACAGGCTGCTGAAATAGGTCCCGGTCTTGGATTGTCACTTGAACAGGGTTCTTTGCCAAATTCAGGACCCGAATTAAACTTTCTTCTGGGACAAGTCGGGGCATATCGGTTTCCTAATTAAAGTAAAAGGCTTTAAGTGCCATCTGTATGCTTTATTAGCACTTTAATATATCTTAATTTTTAGCCATAATAGTCTTCCTCTCTGTAATGACACTTTTCCATCCCTTCCTTGTCAGAAGTTGCACTGAGAGAAAACTGAACATAAATCTTATTTAGGGAGGTTTCCTCATAGTAGCTCAATAGCCAACCTATTGTTCCTCCCAAAAACTGCTCTTCACACCACTAAGCGTACAGGCTACACAACTGCTGGGCAGGTAGAACAAAGTCACTGCTTTTATTACACAGCTCCCTAGTGCCTGGATTTAACCAACTGCCTTATCAGAATGGAAAAAGTTGTGCTTAGCTTTCAAAAGCAGTGACCAGAATAATCATTTCCCACTGCAGTCAGTGACTGGGAAAAGAATTAGGCCAGAAGCTAAGCAGTTTTGGAAATCCCAGTCCAGCTCCATGTCTGTAATCGGTGCTTTTGTATCACTTGACACCATGCTATCTAACAGCTGACTGTATAGATCTTATTCCCTATTTTCTGAGAAAGGGAGGATGACGCCTCCAGCACACAGGTATCTCTTTCTGTCAGGAATAATTTTCCAGGAGTACTTCAATCAGCATCAGCCTTGTACAACCTGCAGACCTAAAATGAATTAAAAAAAAAAAAAAAAAACCAAACTTCTCTTTTTTCCTCACTTTTATTTTCAAGCAATACTTCAGAGGTATTAATGTTTTTTCTGTCTCATCCTATAATTTGGGTATTGAAGGCAGGGTAGCTTGTATCTAACTCAGTGGGGAGACGTGCTGTCAGAGAAGATAGGGCAATACTGATTTCCCTGTACCTATATGTTGCTCTAGACCAGCAGGCCTATTAATGGTATCCAGCAAATCCCACTACTGGGGCTTTTTGCCTGCACTACCCACAGCCAGGCCAAGGTGGGCAATCCTATCCTCCTCTTTGCTAGAACTTTTAGTGGTCTTCAGGGTAAAATTTCCATGCACAGGCAGGGGGGAACATCTAACTCACCTTGCCTCTGCCCAGAGGAGTCACCCACTGCCAGTGCTCAGCCAGAGCTGCTGGTGGTGGCAATGAGAACACTTCTTTGCTCACATGAAGAAATCAGAAAGAAAACCTGAACCCACAAAGTCTCCTGTCAGGGGATTCACCTGCAGAACCAGCAGGTGTTAATCCAGGGCCCCAGCCACTCTAACAGAACATTTTAAGTATACATGGAAGCTTTAAAAATTAATCCTACAGTAACTTTTGTGAGCCAAAGGTCAGCCAAAGTCTGCACAAGGCTGGTCATGGGCCAGAAACAAACAATACAAACCTGCAGGGGCTAAGATGGAATTTACAAGAGATTTGCTGACACCCTGTCTGGGGATGCCTGGCAGTCCCTGGTGCCTGTGATTACAGAAGTGACTGCATTCACCTGCCTCACTGGAGAATCTATTTGGCTTGTAAAAAAGATGCAACCCGCCCCCCCCCCCCCCCCGGGGGGAAGGGGCATTAAT
>NW_010138408.1:41040-41890 GCF_000699245.1 Pterocles gutturalis
CCCAACAGTAAAATATAAGCAAGCTATATCAGGAAATAGGAGAGAGAACAGACTACCTTTTGGGAATTAATCACTAGCATTAACTAGATGTCTGTCAAGCACTTTGATGATGGAAATCTAGAATATAGACCAATACAGATGACCGGCACAACAAAACTGCAAAGACTAGAAAAAGAGACAGAGAGAAAGAGAGGGAAAAGTAGACAAAGTAAGAATTATCATTAGCAACTGGATCAGTATGCTTAATTGTAAAGAACATATTAAAAATGATGATCATGGAACACAATGGTTAAAAGTATTATCTGATAGACATCAATAAAAACAACCCAGGGAAAGAAAGTATTTCTGAGGAATCCCTTGTGCTATACTTACATTTATTTTGACTTCTACAATGGCTGCAAGTCCAAACGCCATCCCTGCAAGGATCATTCCTGTTGCCATTTTCCTAATAGGTCTATGGAGCAAATGAAAGAGGTGCCATTAAGAAAAAAAAGTAATTTAAAATATAGAATACTATTCCTCAGAGCCAAAGATGTGACAAAACCATGTAATAAACTGTCCAACAGGTGGCACTGGGGATGACATGCTGTTTAAATTGCCAATCATTTAACTTAAAACTATTCTATTATTCTGTATGAGGCCAGCACTGAGGCCAATTAAAACCGATATGCCATGAAAAAAAAAGCTCTTTGCTTGCAAGTTTCATATTATCTCATTCCTAGCTCTTCTACTGGGAATAGCTCATGGAATTACGCTAACCTGTGATGTTGGAAGAAGCACTAGAAAGTATATATCTTCAAGTCCCTTTTGGGAAAGGCAAAAGAAAAGTAGCACACTATTTAGCAGCAGG